>NC_028643.1:15394395-15439395 GCF_001406875.1 Solanum pennellii
TGAGTCATAGTGCGTCGCTTGAGGACAAACAACGAATTTAAGTTGAGGGTGTTGATATACCGTGGTTTCACGGCATTATTAATACTTTTTCCTTATGTTTAGTGTGTCCCAAAGCCTTTTTGTGCTAATTTTTATATAAGTTTCTCCTTATTTGCAAGAAGTCTGTCCAAAGATGAATGCGGAGGTTTTTGAGCGAAGAAATGCAGAAGAGACCACCTACGGAGCTTGTGACGGTCCGTCATGCTTGTGACGGTCCGTAGGTGGCAGCGTAGTGCAGCTGCTGAAAGAAGATGGGGAAGTCTGACAAACTGTGGGATTACGAAAAACGTGACGGACCGTCGTAGCCATGACGGTCCGTCCTGCAGGTTCGTCATGAAGATCAGAGAAGTAGCCCCAGTACCCATATTCCAAGAGTTCAAGAGTTTTGGAACGGAGACCCTCGACGGACCGTTGTGCCTGTGACGATTCGTCATACCTGCCGTCGAGGGTAATGAAGAGAGCAGCAAAAGAAATTTCATCAAGTATGGGACGACGGAGTCCATGACGGTCCGTCTTGACCACGACGATCCGTCGCGATGTCCGTCTATCCAGCCGCGTTTTGACAGATTTCCAGCAAATAGAGTCCTTGTTTAATTAGGTTTTTTTTTTTCTATAAATAGTTCGAAAAACCTCGTTTTTGAGTTTAGACTATGGATTATTAGGTTAGACTCTGGATTATTTGGTTAGGCCCTTGATTATTGTTCGATTCTTGATTATTTTGAGATTCTTTGAATTGATTGTTGGTGATTTTTGTTGATCAATCAAGCGAACTTTCGGATTTTACTCTTTCTCATTGAAGTAAGTACATGAATTCTTATACCATATATTTGAATATTGTGATTATGACTATGGGTAACTAAACTCCATAACTAGGGTTGTGGGAACCATAGGCAAATAATGAGGTAAAACCTAACTAAAATAACAATTCTAGAATAGTGTCTTGCATGTATTGATAATTCTTTCGCATAGAAGTCTTTTTAACGGATGGCCACCGTTAGAACCCGCCTTAATGCTACTTGACGGACCAAGGAGGCAGATAATAGGAAAAAAATTATCAACATAGATTTAGTGTATACTATCTAATAGGCTAGTATTGATTGGTACGAGGTAATAACTTAGTCAAATATCGAATACGATGCTTGATATGAGGTAAAGATAAGGGTTAGGATAGCAACACACGTAGTCGGACCAAGGTGCGAGGTGACATTTTCTAGATGCCGGACCAAGGATTTAGAAATACATAACTTATCACTTTGCATGCAAGATACTAGGAAAGAATTGTTATAGTTAGACTTATCAAGTTATGAACCTGTGGGGAACACGTAAACCCTAGTTACTTTGATTAATTTATTAAACTCCAACATTCGAAGCTGTTAGTTGTCTCCTTTTGTTTCGCTAGTTATTTTCATTTACTTAGAAATAGAAAACCCCCCTTTTTATCATTTTTTGATTTCTAAGGAAGTAATTGACTGAACAATAGTAGTAATAGATTGAAGTTAAGTCTAAATTATTTTCCTCGTGGGAACGATCCCAACCTCACTAGTTGGGTTATTTACTTGACACGACCGCTTTACTTCTTATTTGAGAAGTAAGTTTGAGCGTATCACTTGGTAAGATACTGGCAAGGCCCATGGGCACCACGATGAGTCATGGTGTCCTTCACAAGCCGTGTGGGTCTTCCTAGAGAGTGCCAAGACTAAATTCTCGAGTTCTGGGCTTGACACTTAGCCCCAAACTTAGACTACTAGATTCTGACTTGTTACATAATCTCCCCCTTAATAACATCCTTACTTATATGGAATTTTTGACACCTTTTAAAGGAAATGACTTAACACTAGCAACCTATCAAGCATGCAATTCATCAAAATGCACACAACCAAGGAAGAAATTTCAACTACAAGTTAATCACACTTAATATAATATAAGGAAAGTAGGAAGTACACGTAGAAACTCAATATGCAATGAAATTTAAAAATTTCTCATGTACAAGGAGGAATTGCAATCCCCAAGCTAAAAATCATGTTCAACACAGTCTCATGCATCGTATGTGAAATCCATACTCAAAAGCATAAATACAAGGAGTAAATATATACTAAACTCTAAGGCATGTTCAACAACTCATCTCATGAAGTTTATAGGTAACTCATACTCAATGCACAACAATATTAGGAAAATTAATTACATAACTCATTTCTATCAAAACATAAGTTTTTCATGAACATGCATAATATAAGAAAATCATGGAAATATCTAAAACACTCATGACACCAACATAGATAACCAAGAGGAAATTCAATACCTCAAGCTAGAGTAGTGTAGAAGGAAAAAGATGAGGATATCGGGACACCATATCAGCCTCGGTATCCAAAGTAGCACCCTTAACTAAAATATTCTTCCATAACACTTTCATGGAAGCAACTTCTTTGTTTATCTACTTCTGGACTTGTCGGTCTAAATTTCAAGTGGAACATCCTCAGAAGAATGATTCTCCTTTAACTCCAAACCAATCAAAGGAACTATATATTTTGGATCTTCAACACACCTTTTAAACATAGACACATTAAAAACCGGATTCTCAAATGCCAACTAATTTGGCAAATCAAGCTCATAATTAACCTTTCCAACACGTCCCAATGTTTTATATAGGCCTACAAAACAGGGTCTAAGCTTCCCTTTCTCACAAAAACTCATTACACCCTTCATGGGTGAGATTTCCAGGTAAACACAATCATGCATATCATATTAAAATCCCATCTTCTAACATCGGCATATGACTTTTGTCGACTTTGGACCGTTTGCAACCTCTCTCTAATAAGTCAAACTTTCTTTATTGCCTCACATACTGGTTCGCGACCTACTAGGGCAACTTCATCCACCTCAAACCAGCCTATAGAAGATCTACACCTCCTAGCATACAATGCCTCGAATGGACCCATACAAATACTCTACTGATAGCTATTGTTATTCGCAACCTCAATCAATGATCAATGGCATCACACAAATTTGGTCAACTCACTTATTAGCATATAATAATAAAATAAATGCATGACTTGTTACATTGATGTTTCCTTGTGTTACTTAATTTAAAGACAAACTTTTAGTTTATTAAAATGAATAAAATTTAAAATGCTCAATAGTATACGTTAATCAAAGTGTTTCTCAAATTAGTAATCACGTATATAGATTTACATGAATGTCTCTAGTATGTCTCCTACATAAAAAACCATTTCTATAAAACCACTCAGCATATTAAACCGCTTAGACATTTTGCTTATAGGCGTGTCTATTTATTTTCAATTTTAGGAGCTGATAGTTATTCCCAGCATGTGATAAGAAACCAGCTCAAGAGATTTAAAATCTGATAAGTATAGGCGCTTTGGTTGAGTTTTATATTTGAATTTATGTATCCTAACTATAATATCTTTATACTGCTTGGTATCAACAGGTTAAAACAAGTTGAAAGATTGTTAAAAATAATATGATTTCTATAGATTATATTGTCCATGTGTTCCGTCCTGAACCTAACTGTGTCCTCTGCCACTTCTAAATTGATAAGTTAGTTTCAGCATGCTCATAACTAATTCTCTTTCCCGACTAATACGACTGCATAGTAATTGTTTTGATTAAAATGTGATGTGTTTAAATACTGATGTGCTTCTAATTAAATCCTGCTCAAAATTAAAAAAAATTATATCGTGAATAACATTCATTGCCACTTAAAATCAACTAACAAATTACTTTCTGCATTTTATGATTTAAAATCTGCTTTGTTTTAGATTAATTACTGAACTAAGTAAACCTACTCCTCCTTATAATATTTCTGCCCATTTAAAATTGAGTTGTTATAACGTCCATATGTTTGTGCACACACTTTAGCATGATCCTTTCAGAACTATTTGTGTTTTCAAGCATATTAATAACCTAATTTAGAGTTCAATATGAGACTTACGTGCTAAATGATAGTCCTAATTGTTTTGCTGGAGTCTTAGGGGTCTAACTAGGTAACCTATATCTTGTTTATATCAAAAACTTACCTTAATAGAAGTCCAATGACACTTAGACATTAAGTTGGGACGCAAGATACCTTTTAGGAAGTTGGTCATGCATATGGAACAAGGGTAGGGGTAGTTAGGCCTTGTCGGAAATGATGTAAGGTGACTCAAGTAGAAAAAAGACAAACTTTGATTTGTCTTCCGGTTAATAAGCCGAGCGCGAATCTGAGAAGTGTAAGTTCTTTGAATTTTCATCATCCCTTTCCCTGTCAGTTTGTTCTTGTATTTATTTGGGGTAGTTGATTAATAAATAATTTATTTCTCATTTCTACTTGTGTATTTTCCGTCTCCTGACTTACCCTTTTTAGCTTTTTTATGTTAATTATTTGTATTAAATTCTTTCAATTTGTACCTATCTTATCTCTTAAAATATTTAATTAAGAGATAATGCACAAGTCCCCCCTCAATCTATACCCGAAATCTCAGAGATACACTTATACTATACTAAGGTCCTATTACCCCCTTGAACTTATTTTATTAATAATTTTCTACCCTTTTAGGTCTACGTGACACTGTCTTGTGGACCCAACGCTGGTTGACTTTGTTTTCAAGATAGTGTCATGTAGGCCGAAAAGGGGTAGAAAATTACTTATAAAATAAGTTCATGGGATAATAGGACCTTAGTATAGTATAAGTGTGTCTCTGAGATTTCGAGCATAGGTTGAGTGGATATCTGTGCATTTTCCCTTTAATTAATAATAGAATAAGTGTTTTCCCCATGTTAACCCACACATGTAAATGATATGAGATATATACGATCGATACTCATATTTGTGGTCCTTGAGGGTTGCTTAACATATACCTCTTGAGATAAGTTGAACCCTTACCCTTTCGCTAACCTTAGTTAGGTTAATTTTAGTTAGGTTCCCTTACACGCCTTAAAGTTATAAGGTGGTGACTCTTCTTTTAAAATTAAAAAAAATAAATTAAAAGAGTGGTCAAGTCGTTGCACACAAATCCATTTCTGCAAAACATGAGTTGCGACAACTAAATGAACAACATGGCGGGTGATCAAGTTCATATTCACATTTTCATACATTTCAAAAATTCAGAGGATATAAGCTCAAACTTAACAAGTACATGATAGTTTTTTCATGAGATCAAACAAATACAACAGAATTTTTGAAAATTTATTTTTTCTTCAATATGTAACCACGTAAATTTTTAATTACTTTCACATCATATTGACATGCCAACTGTTATTTATTTTTAGTTGACCTATGGTTTTCTTTTACATGTGATATCTTCATTATGCTCATATTTATGTACCAGAAACAATATGAAATAATGGTAATCATTCAAATACATATTATTCCCACTTTGATTGTAGTAATATGTAGATCTCAAATATTCTCATCTTTTATAGTCTTACTATAATTTTTTTATTGTTTATTCCTTTGAAACGTAAAAAGTTTCTTTCAAGTCATACTACAAGTTTAATATCATGAGTAATTTTATTTTCTTTCGATAGTAGAACATTAGCTCACCAAAGCTCACAATTAACATTGGATACTACAACATATTTCATAACATTTACCATGTGTTGTACATCTCCTTTAAGGAAAATGTATATCATCATTAAAATGGTCAAAATCATTAGTGGCGAAACTTATTTCTTGATTTACTTTTGTAATAAGTATCTCTTTCCCGTTTTTGTTATCTTGTAAAATATTTTTTGATGTACAAATATACATAATCAATGATAAATTTTACAACCAATCATTTTCATTTTTGGTCATAATCACAATCTTACCGACAAGAATTAGTTATTCTTTTTCCCTTTTGATAGTTTTTAATAAAATATACCACAATATTTGAGATGTACTAAAACTACTTTATAAGTAACCATTTATAGTTAAATATTTTTATTTTATTTTATTTTTCTCAAACCTCCTGTAGAGGCGAGTTGTGACAGTTTAACAATGAGCACATCATTATTCATAATTGTCATCAACGCTTGATGCATTCCCTTTCAAAATTGATTAAGCATTCACGATGTTTATCACAAGTCATATTCTCTTCAAAAAATTGACCATAATCATATATACATGCTTCATATTTTTCATTAGAAGTTCATTGTTATGTTTTGAAAATTTATCATATTTATATGACACACCTCAACATCACTTTTGAAAGGTCAAGTTCACCACCGGTTTATATTTCTTTATTTTTATGGAGGATTTATTAGATCATAGTAGGTCGTACAACAACGTTTTCCCAATACCTATCATACAAAATTTGATTAATTTCCTTCACTCTTTGATGTTAGGGAAAAGTATGATGGGATTTGAATCAAAAATCTTATCATCATGTTTCCTCGAGACTTTAAAGATGTATTATCCCTTTTATGCAATAAAAATTGAATCATCCATTTTATCTTCAATCAATGATGTTATTATAGTCCAAATATAAAATACAAACTCATACTTTAGTCTTTAAAATATTATCATTTTGTTTCTAACAACGCACATAAAATTAATCATAATAACACTGCAGAAGATTATATATATTAAATATTACCTTTGCTAGAGGAAGCAGTGATGGTCCTTATAGGTGGATTTGAGTATCATTTTTCAATTTAAAAGTTTTATGAATGACTCTTTTATTGAAAGACAATTAAATTGACTTTCAACATTAACTTCAGTAATTGGTAGTTAAGAATGAGATCGAAAGCCTCGAGAATCACACGAAATGTTATTCTAGATTAAGAACGATATCTAGAAGTTAACTGTGGTGATGAAATTCCCATCCGAGCATGTTTACCAAGAATGTTAACCAAAGTTAAACCTTGGTTTAATCTGAACAGTTAAAAGGCATTATAGCACAAACTAACAATGTAAGTTTCGAGGCCTGAACTAGTCATGACCCTACCCTAAATGGCCCTTTCATAGCCGATGAAACAACCATAATTCCATTTCGAGGCCATCTTCTTGAACGTTTGACTTAAGTCAACTGTTAAACTTTCAAAGGCTTCAAAATATAGAAACTCGCACAAAACTCAAATGAACGATCCAATGATCGAGTTATCAGTCCCAACAAGTCATAAATAACATATGGCAGCTACAGGAAAGATATATGCTTAACGCATCAATAAATAAAATAAATTACCAGGAGGGTCATTAAAGAAGTCACAATTGGTGTTTGTAAGCTGTATTGTATTCCTTTAAGACATCATCAATCTTCATAGCGCAATCTTTCCTTTGTAAATTTACCATTTTCTGCAAGACTTATTTTACCTTCCTTATTGATACCTATGCTTGGCTATTAGTCCTGAGTGATATGTTCTGTCCAGCTTGTGCTTTATTCTCATGACCTGAAAGTACCCCTTAGATGTTAGGGAGAACCCTTGAATCATGACAGGCTGTACTTGACCCTTTGGGGTCTTATACAAGCCCTTTAACTATCGTTCATTACATAAGACTTGAAAAGTAGTGCGGAATTAAAACTTTTCAAGACATTTAATAAAAAGCTAGTCTTTCATAAATATTTAGAGAATCTCATCGTCACAAGCCAACTTAAAGATACGATATAATATCTTAGGGACACGGCCCTTAACATTGTAAGAAAATACATAGTAAGTCTTACTATTAAAACTAAGAAAAACATAAGCTATGTCCTCGAATATAGGTACACATACCAAATCTTGAGAGGGTAGAATTCCCAAGCTTTGCCTTAAAATCTTCCAAAAAGCTTGCAACCTATACTTATAGAGTATAGAAAAGTATGGGTACAAACAATGTACTAAGTATGACATATGCAAAAACATGCAAAAAGGGACGTTTTAGTAAAACCACATTTTTCTGCCAATTAGGTAAAACATTCATGAATATAGGAGTGAAACAATATAAGAATCATCATTTAACCCTTAGATAATAATTTCCATAACTTTAACCAAGGAGGAGCATCTACAGTAAAATTCCAAAAATATTAAAGTCATTTTGGACATTACAGTGAGCTATCCTAATTCTAAGGGAGTGAACTTCCAAGGCCAAGCCAAGAGGAAGTGAACTCATTTCCTTAGGAGTTTTATTCTAAGGAGTGAACTTCCAAGGCCAAGCCAAGAGGAAGTGAACTCATTTCCTTAGGAGTTTTCCTAACTAAGGATTATGCTAAGACTCACCAAGGTATGACATGAAGGAAATACACATATGGCTCCTTCAATACACACCAAAGCGATCCTCAAGACTACCCTTTTTAGCTTACGCACCTCGGGAGAACAAGCCCCCACTCAATGACAAGACATTAGAAGAACACCCAAACAACCCACCAAGACTTCCCTTTCGAAATTCCTACTTAGTGCAATGAGTACATGGCGTCCCATACCACCACCTACCCTAAGTAGGACACTCTTTTTGAAGTCTTGGCACCAAGACTCCCCTTTAGGAAGGTCTACTTAGTGCAATGGATAGATAGGTCTCATTCCACTACTTATTTCATTCATTTCACATAAGGCTCACTAAGACTCCCCCTTTCGGAATTCCTATCTAGTGCTATGGATAAATAGTATCCCATTCCACTACCTACCTTAAGTAGTACACTCATTTCGAAGACTTATCATTTTCATTTCTTTTGTGGGAGATAGCTTAACTGACATAGAACATGAGAGCTAGACCTGAAATCCTGATATTAACCCCTATCGGATGAGGGATCCTAACTTGCCTAGAATAAGGTCATTCTTTTTAGCTTTACATGGCTTTGCTAATAGCTACACTTGTGCGGGCCATAGTTAAGGAATAAGGAGATTGCTACTAAGTAACTCATTCTCTACTAACGGGTACTCATCTAAAGAGGTACATTGGAAAACAATATCTCAACTCACGAAGTGTAACCACCTCTTCTTCATATCCTCTCGGTTCTATGCATAACCCCCCATGCATTCTCAACATTATAAACTATATGTTAAGAATAACTAGTGAACACCACATCTCAACTCACGATGGGCATTCATACTCCAACGTATCTTAGAAAGCTCTTAGGATGTAGTGGGGTTGCTACTAAACACTTCATCTCAATTCACCAGGAGTGTTCACCCTAAAAGTCCTCTTTTGATTTATTTTAGCTTCATTCATTCATTCAATTGTGAGTGTGTGTGTACAGTTGAGATCACCTTGCACATAAGCATCATTTCATTTACATTTCATTCTATACATGCTTAGGCCTTCATTCATCACCTCACACAATTTACATGCTTCACATAAACATATACTTCAATTAAGCATACTCTCTGTCTACTTCACATAATAGCTTCATAAGTCACATTTATAAAGTATAACATTAGTATAATCTTACTTCACATAGGAAACCTTCATGGCCTCATTTAAGGTGGACAATACCACTTAAGAGATTTTCGAAATTAAAGCTAAAAAACATAACCAACTTACGATTTAATTCAAGATTCCATCACCTATAACATTTTACTCAACAATTAATCATAAATCAGCCCTTAGGACAGTAGCTAAACAATATCAACCATAAGAAATTAAAGTTCAAAGACTACCAATTCATGCTCATTTAACCCATTTCTTAAGCCAAAATTTGATAAAAGGTTAACATGATTTCATTGTAGTTTTAGCATTAAAATCACCAACTAAAATTATAAACATCACTTTTGAATCATTCGAGACGTTTTCATTCAAGACCCATATTTAGAGTTGAATATAGAAGAAAGTAGGGTTGAAAACTCTTTTATAAATCTTTTAGAAAAGGGGATCCTTGAATAGAAGAGAGTTCAGATATGGATATCAATCCTCACATAGAAGAAACCCCAATGCTTTTTGATGAAGAAACCCGCACCAACAACTCTCCTAGATCATTCTTGACTTCTAGTTTCCATGGTGACTTGAGAGAGTCTTCTTAGAAGGAGGGTTTTGGGTTTTAGGAAGAGGAGTCTAAAATTAGGTCTTATGGTTTGGAACTCTTTAATATATCTTATCCCTAAAAATATCACTCAATGTTCATAAAAGACTTGGGGTGAATTTACCAAACGCCCAAAGTTATTACAGGGAATGGAAAATTTTTGGCAGGCTCACAGACGAGACCTAACCAACGAACCATTTGTCCATCAACGCACCGTTTTTGGGGTCTCGTTGGTTGAAACTTAGATCCATTTGGAGACTGGATATATAACCTTGCAGGTACAATCGACGAGGAAAGTCGAACGGCCGTTGGTTGAACCACTGGCCGTCGATTACCCTCTTTGGTGGACACTGCCAAGGAAGTTTGGGTCCTTCTCTTTGGCCCCTTATGGGTCCTAGGTGGGGTCGTACCCGAAAGGTAAACCACTAAACTAAGTCATTTAGGTCTTAAGAACATCCCATATCAATTTCGATTAAAACGAACACGTAAATCTCACTTAAACACACCAAGACACACAAGCACTCTCTAAGGCACACTTTGCGAACGTCATGGACGTTCTTGAACGTTTGACCTTCAAACTTAACCATGCTTCACACACTGCCTAAGAACATCAATATAACTCATTTTAATTTAAAATTCACTCAAGAAAAATTTATGGAGCTCTAGTTCACCTTAGTTCGTGTTAGGGTGATACATTTATCTCGTATTTGTCTAGACATCCTTCTCTCAACTATTTACAAAGTGAAACCATCCATCACTAATAAACTCCTTCAGAGTTCTCAAATAAGTGAATATGTATTTCTTTATTAATTTTGTAAGTACTTCTGAATCATTTCTAGGAAGAGACACAACCTAAACACACTTTGAAAATTTTGTATAGAAAAAAATAAGGTATTAGATACCATCGGAATGTTACATGGACATCCCTTCATATAACTTGTGGCGTCTCAGAACATAGTTCTATGTTAACCAAAAGAACCCATATTTTAGAACTTTATGAGTCGTATCATACCTCCATAGTGGCCTCATATGAAGATACATGGCAACTATCCAGCACGTACCTCACATCATTCTCTGTAGCCATGTCCTTTTCACTCTATATGGGCCCTGTTTGAATAAAAGAGGCTCATCCCATATGTTGGATCGAGATTAATGATTCAAAATATCAATATAACATGGAAACAAAGTGATAACTCTCAACTAAACTTCATCCAGTTCTAGGTGTAGGAGGTCCCTAATAAGTATAAATCCAACAAAGAGTTGGGGTCGATCGCACATAGAATTCTACAATAGCGAATTAGATTAAGAAGTAAAATTATGTCCTAATAGTTTGTAGAAGTAGAGGTTTCACAAAATTAAAGTAAATGACAAAGTGTTGACGATTAATAAAGGGGGATTTGGGTAACCAATTTACGACTACTAAAATGGGAAGTAAGAAAATAGAGAGAGATCCTTGTAATTGTGATAAGTTGAATGCTTTTTCACATAATGTGTGATTACTAGTTGCTCAAATGTGTCGAATCTCGTTGGATATGTTAGGTTTGAATTGCAATAGTAATCCTTCAATCAACCATTGTGAATCAAGTGAGTTCTTTTGTATCTCAACAAGAGCAACACAATCGAACAACCCAATTACTTAATTCATTATCTTTTTCAAGCTGAATTTGTAAAAATGTAATCAAATCGACTTTCTCAAGATATATTCTTAAAGATTCAATCAATACAATCATCAACTAATAGTTCAACTCTAATACGTCTTTCTCAAGCAAGTACAAAGTACTAAACTAGAATTGCATTTTCAACTGCAATTCCTCAAATAAAAAAAATATTGATTGAACCAACTTCAAAAAATGATAAAAGTAGTAACTAAAAACACTCATTTGGTAATTAATTTATTCAACTACACAATCACACCCCTAAAAATAGGGGTTTTAGCCAAACATAGTAAAAAAAACAAATGGTTATCAACAAAGTTTTCCATCTGATTTGACAACGATTTGTATTTTCCAATTGCTGAAATTTTAGCTAAAAAACTCACAATCTCTAATAAAAAATGTAAAAACAATGTTCAAGAATGTAAAAACTCAAAAATACAGAAATGAATAATGTGGGAACTCCTTCTCTTCTTTACAATAATGCATTTATACGTTCCAAGAATTTCAACACGGAGTCAACTTGGTGAAGTAAGTCGGCTTGCCGAACTATTCGAAAATTCGCAGACTGCTCTTTTTCTCGCCTTTTGGCATGAGTTTTCTCTCAATCTCTCAGTAATCTTCAGCGATCCGGGTCAGCATCGCGTATCCCTTGGGCGTGTCACCGAATTACTTGTCTGCTCGCCAATTTGATTTTTTCCATTAGTTGGCATGCTGGAACTTTAAGCGAGCTGAATATCCACTAGGCGACTCGCTGAGTTTCTTTGGCGGGTACCAACTTTTCTTTCCTTCAACTTTTTCTCTTTTATTTGCCTTGTAATGTCCTTGACTCAGTCATTAACCATCATTGTGCATATCAGCATTTAAACTTCAGTTACGAGAATAGAATAGGTATTGAGAATACTAAATCCTTGGATATTAATCCCCATAATGAGACAAAATTCCCGACTTATTAGTACCCCCAATTTAAATTTTGCTTGTCCTTAACTAAAACATATGATCGATCAGGTCAAGAAGGATGTCTAAAAATAGTTCTACTTGAGACTCAACATGAATACACACGAGGTACAACTAACACATGTAATGTTCAACTGTACACTAGAAGTTTCAAATTGTGACTACTGATCATCATATAGAGGTCAAGCTCACAAAGCTCACTTCAAATGTAAATTCCAGTTCAACAAGAATATTTGAATCCCCTCATATCAAGAATGATTTTATTCTCTAACAATGCTCATCAAAGATTATATCTTATGGAATCGAAATCAACTCTCACACTCTCAAAGATTAATTCACGTAGAAGGACACTTCATCCATTTCTAAGTGTCAACAATCGTTAGTCAGTATATCACCCAACCAATTATGTTGGAGTGACATCACTGTCAAGTATAAGGGATGTTTTGATTGTAATTATCAACTACAACAACAAATAACTCAAAATAACGAATATAGAGATGGGTTCTTGGGATATGATCGGATTAAGGGCTAAGGTAGAAATATGGGTAATTGCAACTAATAGTGAATTGTTGTAAATTAATGAATAAGCTAGACATTAGTAGGGATAAACTTTCTCTTGAACAATTCATCTCAAATCAAATTGGTTTCTCTCAAACACCAACGAGCAACAATTAAGAATAACCCTTTTTAGTCCATTCACTCTCTCTCGAGCTTAATGTGTGGAAAAGGGTTTAAGATTCAATCTTTCGAGCTGAATCTTTATAACCCAATGCCCACAGATCATCAAATTAGTAATCTTTGTTTAAAGACCTTTCTCGAGCAAGCCAAAAATACTAAGGTAGAAATGCATTTTCAACTACAACCCTTTTACTAAGTCACGATTAATGAATGAAATCACTTTTAATAAACATTTACACTATAAATTAACATTATCCATGAGTAAAGTTAACCCATAATCACATAATCACACCCCGAGAATTGGTATTTAGCTAGACATTATACAAAGGTACAAATCGTTACTAAATTGTGTTTCCATCAATTGGGTAAGAGTAATATTATCTCTACAAAGGTCTAAAATGAAGAATCTTCAATACCCACTTCCAATTTATTAGAAATGGAAATCTTAAAAGGTAAGGAAATATTATCTAAATACTCAGTTCTCAACTCTAAAACTTCAAAATTAAACAACTGTGAAAACTCAATTCTCACAATGAAACTATGATGTTGAATGATAGATACTAAACTAAGAATTTAAAAATGTATTTATAGTCCCCAAAAATGTGTTGCAAATGGCCATTTAGCTCAATAAGTCGGTATCGTCGATCCACTTAGAGATCCTTTCTTAGTCAATTTCATCGCCTTTTTTGTTTTGCCCTTCAGCATCTTCAATATTCTGTAACTATGGGCGATATAGCACTACATCGTAGAATCGTTAGGCGATTCGCTGACTACTCCTTTCCGTTGCCTTCTTGAATTTATCAATCAAGGCTTCCTACACTTGAACATTAGGCAAGACAATGGCCATTCGGTGACTCGCCCAATGATTTAGGCGATCCTCAAGCCTTATTTTCTTCGTTCTTCCATCTTCCTTGTTCTTTCCTCTCATTAGTGTCCATGCTTTGTTACTCAATCTAAATATCTCAAAATCAAGGATTTCCATCAATTATTGACACAAAATATGCATTTGATGACACTAAATATATTGAAATATAACCCTAAATGAGTTTGAACATCAACACTCCCAACATAAACTTTTTTTTTTCCTCAGGTAAACTTAACTTTATTAGTTTGAATAGGATGTCTCAAATGGTGCTACACAAGACTCAATCATGAATGAACACAACAATACTTAACTTACTCATTCTAGGATCAATTGTACACACTCAAAGATTCAAGTTGTAACTCACCTATATCAAAGAATATCAAGAAATGCAAGTTCAAGTTCAACAAAAGTATTCAAATGTCCTTACATAAAGGAAGATTCCATATTCACACACAATGGGTCACAATTTAAAACTCTGAAATCAAATAACGCTCACGCTCACAAAGATGAACATTATGCATAACTTCACTCATAGGTTTGCCCGTATTTCCCAATCAACCTTTCTTTCAGCTCACTCAAGATTACAAAGGTCTTTTTCAAGGCCTGTAACGGGGCTGGGTGCAAGGGTATCGTCAATTAGGCTCAATGGTTGTAATCCTCATTACATGTAGTGTGAACAACACTTTATTTGATTTTATTTATTATTTAATTCGTGCTCACAAGTCATCCCATTATTCACTTCCCATAAACTGTTGGAAACCCCATTATTTTTGAACTTTCACAACTTTTTCATTCCTTTTTTCTTTTTTTTTCTTATCCTTTTCTATTTATCATTTCTCTTCTTTTGTATTGAGGGATTCCATTTTTCTCAAAATCATGATTAAAGGAAGACTTCTTTGCGTTTATTGATTTACCTTCTCATTTCACCACAACCCAACTTAGGATTTTGTCCTAAGTTGTCTATTAAAAAACTGACCATAATTTATGAGAATTATGGGTAATGGATCAGGAAAGGTCACTATTTCTTCAAATTTCTTCCAAGAAACAGTCAAGGATCAAAGGGTGTTCAAGCAAGGATCACACATTCACAAGGTTGGCCACAAAATATGTATAATATCCAATTGTTTCACACTCTTCAAAGTTGCCTATGATCATATCAAGAGGTCGCATCACTTTGTCAACCGGACCAATGCAGCAAATTCTAGGTTTCATCACACATGGTTCACGGTAAGCTCATTACACAAGATATTGACACTACTGTTAAAAAAACCCACGCTTTTTCTAGTGTGCAATAATAATCACAAGAGACTCAATTCAATAATCAACTAGTCACAATGATATGAAAAGAGTTCACATATTATCAATGCAACTTCATTTGTCCTCATCGTAGCCACACATTCATTTTTATTCAATTATGAGCACTATTAATGTCAGTGGTATTGATCAAGACCGATACTCAAATTTGAAAAAAAAAACCATCCACATTCAAACTCAAAAGAGATGGCAATTGTTTTTGAAAGATTCTAAAAAAATTGTTTTTGAAAGATTCTAAAAAAATCACTCTCAATTTAAAAAAAGGAATTACAATATCAATCATCCCAAAAAACAATGTAACACACAATTATAACCCAATATATAACAAAACATAATCACAAAGGTGACCCTCACCCCAAAACAAATAAAAATGTAATTTGTCCTCAAATGAAAAAAATATAATATTTACAAGTAAAAATAAAGTAAGATAGAGAAGGAGATAAAAAAAGGGATCATGTCTACTCATTCGCTTATTCTATATGAGCATCAATGCCTAGAATGTCAATATGGATATGAGCATCAATCCCCAGAGTCACCTCAAAAGTAACAGCAGTACCAGATCTAGTAGGAGCTTCCATGGACGTCTCGATCAGCGCCGAGTAGATAATCGTCTCCTCAAGATCTGACAAATCTCCATATATGCTCTCTTATCTTATCTCTATCAAATCCTTGTCTGTCTCAACCTCAAACTCATCAACTACTAGACCATCCCTATGTGCATCTCCGATGTTAGTGGGAGAAATCTCTGATGTTAGGTGGCCCATCTTCAGGATCATCGCCTGAGCAATCTTGGTCGGTTAGGATGAGAAAAATGCACCTGGGGCCTGTGAAGAGGAAGGAGGGCATAAGTAACTTAATTCCCAAAGGCCGAAGTACGCAAATATGCCTCTGCATGTATTGAATCGCTGTCTACCTCCGGGGATGTATCCACCAAAGCTGCTCTCCTTCAGTCAGCCTTTTCTCGAGTGAACTTAGCCTCAATGTGTCGGATATCAATGGAGAAAGAGGAGGTAACCTTAATATAATCTATATAATCTCGGGGTAACCAGCACGCAGGCATAACTCCTTGATCAAGACAAAGAATGGCAAAGAGGTCTAACTCTACTTGGACCACATTTCCATCTTCTGCTATATGAGAAGTGCATGTCAACGCTTCTCCTTGATATGATAGCTCCGAGGCAAGTTGTTTTAGGATGTCTCAGAATTGACTCATTTTGGCATGACATTATGGTGTTGCTAATAAACCCAAACCCAAATCGAGTACCGATGCTGAAATCCCTATTATCTAAAGGTAACCCTTCCTTGATCCATCTTTGGTTGGTATTGGAAATAAATGGGACCAACCAGCCTTTTAGGTCATCCAAAAACTACGTAACTGGAAAAACCCTCATATGTTGTTATAACTTTATGGCCTCTGCCAAGTACAGTATTTACATACTCTCTATTGCAATTAACCTGTTTGCCCCGGACCATCAAAACTTAACCGTTCTGAAAATGCTGGACTTTTTCTTTCTCTTAGGAACTAGGTCAGCATATGTGGCATACAACTCCTGGACCTATGAAGGAATATAATGGCTTCGAGGCCTTTTTAACTGCTCGAATTTGTGAAAGTGGAGAGTGTCCCTCACATCAAAGTATTTTCCCTCAAGGCCCTCTGTAGATAATTGTTTCTCATCGAGAATGGTTCGAAGTTCTATACCCTTCAACCTATTGAGAATCATGGGAAGAAGGATGACTGGTGGCATAAGAGCCACATTAGGTAGCGTGGCTGGCATTGAGAATGCTAGTGTGAAAGATGGAGGGACCCTAGTGGAGTCAGTGCGAGATATAGCTCCGATACCAGCCCTTCGGGACAATAAGGGTTGTTCATGCTTAGGCTCAATTAGAGAAACCTGGGAGCCTGTATTCACCATATCAGATGTGGTCTTCTTGAGCTTTTCTTTGTTACCTAGTGGAAGCTCTTTTCTTCCCTTCTTTGAAGGATTTAACCCCCTTTCATTTATTGTGATACCCCGTACTCTTTTCCGGCATGGAATGTCAAATGTTAGTCCTGACCATATCTAAAAAATTGCGGGAAAAATATAAAAAAAATTCAATTAAAATAATAGAAGAACGGTTGTAGAAAGATTGTTCGAACAAGTCGGTGCGTTTTCGAATAACTTTGGATAACTAAATCTGCCTCGCAAAAGGGTTGGTAAAAATTTATCAGAAAAACCTGACAAGTTGGCGATGGGAAGGCCTTTCGATAAATAATTGATATCTTTCGACGGGAAAGGATTAGCCCGTAGAAAGTTCCAGTGCAATTTAAGCCACAAGGGTGTAGAAAAAGGGTGATAAAGAAAATTTTTGGCGACTCATTAAGCTCACCAAATAAAAGGTGAGATGGGGGACTTAGGCGAACCACATATTTGTTTGGCGAGCTCGACCTAGCTCGCCAAACGACCCAACGTGCCTACTATTAACAAAGCTTCTCAAATTCAATCCTGTAACCCCCCAAAACAAAATCAAAGCATGCACAACTCATATTAAAACAAGATCCATTACTCTGATTACCCCGGGATACTCAGACATCTCCTGGTTTTGCCATGTTTGGCCATTAGAGGACTTTTACACCTAACAATAAAGTCGCTCTCTCTATCATTGGAAAATATCTTCATTGTGGCATAACTACACGTTACTTACAATTCACCTGAATAGGCCCAACAAATCGCAACCATAAAACATAAGATTTAATTGATTTTAAGGAACAAAATAATAAAAGACCAACATTAAAGTCATTACAGACAAGATTCTTGAATGAAAACAGGCAATTAAACATTCCTATCCTATAAGAGAGGCCTAACACTCGACAACACGATAATATCATTTGCATAAGAGTATATTTTGATAAAAGTAAAAATAGGGATTCGGAGAACCAACCTTTTATGCCGAATAAGAAAGACTCAAATGCTAGATGACAAACTAACCCAATCCAAGAACAAATCATTGAATAAAATATTCTAAAAATAAAAAAAATACAGAAACTAATGTGTGGGTGTGAGTTTGGGATGTTCAAAAGTGAGGGAAAGTGAAAGAGTTGGAAATTTTGAACCTTTAGCCTTTTAAAAACTTTCCAGTTTTTTCCCATTTGGTGACATTGGTCGTGCTCGCAGAACCACTCTACAACATGACAAGATGTCACTTACCTCGCCATGTTTTAAAAGACCTTCAATTGATATGGCGGTCCAAACAGCGGATTAGATTGCGTCTGCGATTTGCCAATAATTTCTTGAGTTGGCCAAGTTTTATATACTCCAATTTAAAGTTGTCTTCATTCCAACTGCGGTCTAGGTCGGCGTCACCGAGCTCTTCAGTGATATGCTGAATGTACCTTTACCTTTCCAACTTGCACTTCTCAAACACTTTCCACACATTGACCTTAACATTCAACATCCCATTATTTAAAACTTTAAAAGAAAGAAAATAAAACTTGGGTTGCCTCCCAAGCAACGCGTTAGTTAACGTTGTGATCCGACACAACTCCACACTTAAACATCATTCTTAGGGTTATCCATTGTATTACTAGGCAAACCCTTTTGTCGTCTCAGGTATAAATGAGACGAGATATGACCCATTTGGGCTCAAACTTCTTGATCGACACTGATGGGAGATAACGATCTGGTTAAGGGTCGACACATCTTCTTTCATTTCTTTTAAAATCTTGTCTGACCCCTCAACTGTGTTAAGGATAGAAGAGAGCACATCCTCAGATCGACCACCTTATAAATTATTTGGCTTTTGACGCTCATAAAGAGGCACATCCTTATACTTCTCCCCGTCCTTTCAATTTTGAATATGGTCCCTCTATTCTAGATCACGATCCTTCCAACCTTCATCCGGGTTCCAATCTTGGTGACCACCTTGCCTCGAGTAGTTTGAAAGATAACCACCACCTTGGTTGGGTAGGAAGTACACCTCTTCTTTGCACAAAGCCTCAAACTTTGCTTCATCAAGATTAGAACACTCTACACCGACGAAATTTATACTTTGAGCACCAGCTCCCATAACATTTTTGGACAAAATGTCAAGTTGTGTCATAATCTTAAGGTCCTTCTCCGTTTGTTCCTTGGTCAATTTGAACGTGAAAGGGGAGGCATGGTCTTCACGGGTATACCACACCCTGTGTATGATAGTCATGGAATCTAAGAGTTGAGCCAATATCACATAAGGTTGTTGTATCAAAGATCCTGGATAAAGTTGGTCATCAACACCCTTGTTTACCGAGTCTATGCTCCAGTAAAAATACTTCAGCAACAGTTTATCAGCAGACAATGAGTTGGGCATTGAAGCACAAACTTCTAGAGTTGCAACCAAGTTTCGTGAATTGGCTCGCCCTCTAGATTCTTAAAGTTATGAATGTTGTCCTGAAGAGTCATAATCTTTGGAGGAGGGAAAAAATCGCACATTAAGTTGGTGACTAGATCCTCCCATGAAGTGATTGATTCAGGTGGAAATTCAGCCAACTACTTACAAGCTTCTCCCATTAAAGAGAATGGGAAAAACCTCAACCAGACCGACTCTTGGGATATATTCTTGAAGGAGAACTGTCTACATACATCAACAAACTTTCTTCGATGCTCATGGGGATCCTCATGATCCATACCACTTAACAACCCCTTGAATTGCAAGAGCTACAACATGTTACATGTGATGTCGAACACCATATTCCCTTCAGCCGGAGGAAAGCGAATGGCACCAATACCACCCGTAAGACGGGAGTCATTAGCATTAAACTCGTTAACATCGTTAAGGATACCGATGTCATCTTGATGGTCTACTTTTCTGTCATTGCTGCCATTCACACTCGTACTTCCTATTTCAACACACAAACAAGCAAAAAAAAAAAAACTAAAGTTAAGTTAGTACAACTATGACTAACAAGAACAAAATTTGAATTAACGAAAGATTCTTAAATAACATCATTCCTCGGCAGTAACACAATTTTTATTTCACGTATCAAGACATTTCATCCAATTCTAAATGACAATGATCGTTAGTTCGTATATCACCCAACCAATTAGCTAGGTATCGTTCCAAGAGGTAGTAAAACGTATTTGAGGATCAATAGCCAAATGTGAATATTCTCAAGTTAATCATAGCTAAAAACATTTATGAATAAAAACATAGTTCAAGTTTGGGGTGACACAAATGTCAAATATCCAGGATGTTTTGATTGTAATTATCAACTACAACAACAAATAACTCAAAAGTGATGAATATAGAGACGGGTTCTTGGGATGTGATAAATTGAGGGCTAAGGTATAAAAATGCGTAATTGCAATTAATAGTGAATAGTTATAAATCAATGAATAATCTAGACGTTAGTAGGGATAAACTTTCTCTTGAACAATTTACCGCGAATCCAATTGGTTTCTCACAAACACCAATAAGCAACAATTAAGAATAGCGCTTTAGTCCATTCACTCTCTCGAGGTGAATGCATGGAAAAGGTTTAAGATTCACTCTCTCGAGCTAAACGCATGATAACCCTATGCCCACAGACCATCAAATCAGTAGCCTTGGTTTTAAGAACTCTCTCGAGCAAGCCAAAAATAAGAAGGTAGGAATACATTTGCAAGTACAACCCTTTTTACTAAGCCAGGATAACTATATGAAATTATATTTAAAGAACATTGAAAATATTAATTAACATTACCCAGAAGCTAAATTAACCCATAATCATATAATCACAACGGGGGAATTTTAGCTAGACATCATACAAAGGTAGAAATCGTTACCAAATTGTGTTTCCATCAACTGGTAAGAGTAATATTGTCTCTACAAAGGTCTAAAAGAAATATTCTTCAATACCCACTTCAAATTTATGAGAAATGGAAATCTTAAAAGGTAAATAAATATTCTCTCAATACTCGGTTCTCAACTCTAAAACTTCAAAACTGAAAAACAAAGAAATCTCAATTCTCACAATGAAACTCTAATGTTGAATGATAGATACTAAACTACGCATTTAAAAATGTACTTGTAGTATCCAAAAATGTGTTGCAAAGGACCATTCTGTGTAATATGTACGAATCCTGATCCATTCATCGATCCGCTCTTTGGTCAATTTCATTGCCTTTTGCTTTGTTCTTAAGCATTCTATGTTTAGTAACTTTTGGTGATATATCACTGCATCTTGGAATTTTTAGGCAATTTTCCGAGTCCTCCTTTCCATCGCCTACTTTATTTTCTTCTTATGTGCTTGGCGCACCAGAATATTAGGTGAGACCATGGCAATTCAATGACATGTCCAATGGTTTAGGCGATCCTAAGGCCTTCTTTTTCTTCATTCCTTTAGCTGCCTTGTCCTTTTTGCTCATTAGTATCCATGCTTTGTTCCTCAATCCAAGTACCTAAAAATGAAGGACTTCCACAAGTTATTGGGTCTCCTCCAAGAGTGGCTTGTTATCCACTAGGACCAATTATCGAAGTGTCCCGCAGTGAGGCCTCTGTAGCTACCTGGATAGTATCACCCTCAAGGTCCTCCAATTACACATAAGATTCCTCCTCTTGAGTCACCAACTCCTCCTCATCAGTCTCTAGCGCATCCGACTCGCATTTGACTCGTCGCCACCATCAACTAAAGCAACATCACCAGTTGCAGTAGTTGGATGGATCTTAGACATAGCTATAAACTCTGAACCAGGACCCTCAGGAATGTCGACATTTCTCAAGAGAATCGAAATGTTCGTGAACTCTAGCTCATTAACATCACACCTTAACTCAGCAACATCACCCTTCAATCACATCCTCTGACTGTCGACCTCCATGCTCACACGTCTCAGCTCGAACATTGAGGGTATTCAATGCTAGGACATGAGTTGTAATAAACTATCTCTACTCTCACGACTTATCCCATATGTGGGAAAGGGCAGGAACAATAACCCACTCAATCAACCCCGAGATAGTTTTGTCAACCCAGGAGGCACACACATCGTCCGAATAAGCTAGATGATCAATCTTTATTGAATGGACTTTTTCAATTGAAGTCGGGAGATAGCAGCATCAATAACAACAAAAGTAGTAGGAGCGGAAGAGGTAAGTGTACTTGGTGACTCATCAGCTTGAGCAGAAAGAGTAGCATCTCTCTCTAAGGTCTCTAAATCTACAAACGGGGATTCTTGCACCGGAGTTGTCTTCCTTTGGTTAACCTTATCGTTAGTGTACTATGCCTCCCTACTCTGGATGTTAGTTGTAACACTTTGAAACTAATAGGCTAAAACTAGAGCTAAACGAGAGGTTAGGTCAAGAGTAAAGGGCAAGGGACAAGGTCAATGGGTGAGGGCCATGGAGGGGGTTAGGGATGCCCAAACTTATCCTAGATACTTCGTACCATGACAACGAGGGTCTTCACGAACCGTGGTGGGTGAGGCAGCGAGCCCATAAAACTGCCCAAGGAAGGCTCCCCTTCACGAGCCACTTCATAGCCTATAGGAAGGCTCATGGGTTTGCTTTCACCTTGTGGGGTCTTGTTTCAAGAAGTTTTGCTACTTCTCAAGGGACCATGGGCACCACCACAAGTCATGCTTCCCTTGACGGCTCGTGAAGGTGGGTCTTGGCACCTAGAGCCCCACTTTAAAGTGGAGGTTACTCTAGGTATCAAATTTAGGTAGTTATTCAATGAAGTCATTTTTTTCCTTAAGTTTATACACCTATAAATCTTTTTCAGTAAAAATATACACATTCACCCTATTATTTCTAAAACCCCGAATAAAAACCCAAAAGTTCACCTTCTCTCAAATTTCTCTCTCTAGAACTCAAGAAAGGAGAAGAGGAAAGTTTTAAGGTAGGGCTTCAAGAAAACAGGACATTTCACTCTATTTCTTTAGAGAAACATAACTAAGTTATGGTATTACTTCATCCATGTATAGTCTTCATTCATGGATTTCCTGTAAATTCAAATTCAAAAGCAGTAATTTCCCAAAAGTTATGATTTTACTCCAAGTATTGGATTCCCTTTTAAAAAATATTCTATTGGTTTAATTACTTTATATTATTATTTAATTGATTGTTTATTATAGTTTTATGATAAAATATCATGAGATTCTATGAAACCACCATCCAATTTGTGACTTTGTGATGTGGGTGAATTGTAGAAGAAGAGTATTACAAGATTATGCTTATAGTAATTGTAGTAATTGAATCATGTTATTATTAATGCCTAATGTAGTAATCCTATAGATGTTTATTGGATGTGATATATCTTCCTTTAAGGGAAAAGCATGAAAATTATGCATGTTTTATGAGGTGTATGTATATGCATTTAGATCACTTTAAGCGTAAAGTGAATATGATTATGATATAATTGTTGTGTTGATTGCATGATTATACCCATGTAAATAATCATCTATGAATTTGATATGATGTGAAAGATTAGTCACATATAGTGACTCTAAGGTTGGAAGACTAGTCTCACCTATTGAATCTATGAGATTTAGTATGAGTTCTATAGATTAAATGTTAAGACATTCTTCCTTAATTATGAACTTTAAGTCAAGACTTAACATGAACTCAATAGAAATTATGCTTATCACAGAGTAGATAAGAATATAAGACGGGTTTCTTCTACACTAGTTGAGTTCGGGTTTCCAAGGTATGTATCTCATGAGATGGAGACCTTATACCTTTGTAGAGTCCGAAATTCTAGTAACTATATCCTTATCCCATAAATATGTTCCCACATAAAATATTTAGCTAGTGGATCCACCTAATCTAAGAGTATGGTTTTACCTTTGGCAAGTAGAACAACCCTTTTTTGATGTTGCGTAGACATCGGATTCCATGTTAGCTACATGGTATATGTCGGTTAAGGCTAATCTCCTTTTTTATGATTGTATGAACAAGAAGATGATATATTAACTATAGTTACCCAAGAAGTTTTACTTATTATAGGTGGGATTATGGTATCCTACTCGTGCATTGCACAAGTATGATTTGCGGGTATTTTTAGTATGTTCCTATTATGGTATAATGATATATGAGTTGTTAATTCTTATGACTTATGCCTTTTGAGTATCTTCAAATGATGTTTTAAATTAGTAAATGGCATGAGTTCTACTAAAATGACATTCTTAGCATGTTTTCAAAGACTTTGTGCATGACTATCATACTTATATCTTAGTACTAACCATATTTTCTAATTTTTTCCTAATGTTTAGGTTTCGATTATTAAGATGATTTCCATCTAGCTCAAGTTTATATTTGTATACTCTCCTTTATTTTGGTGAGTCCTCTTGATTCAAGGATGGGAGTTTCACTTGGACTTTCATTTTTAGTAATATCTACTATCGGATTATCTTGTTTAGGGTTGTGACCCTATTTTGACTTATGGATTATAATAGATGGCTAATTGAGAGAAGTTTAGACTTATGCTCTCTTTTATAAGTAATTATTGGACTTAAATTGTTTTTTTCATTTTGTTGTTCTAAAATATTATGCAATGGTATGATAAGGGCTTGTACGAGACCCCTTCGGGGTTAAGTACACCATATCACATTTAGTGTGGGTACCCTTGGGTGGTGAAAAACATGGTAATCAGAGAACAAGGGTTAGAATGATTCTAGGATGATGTACCATATGCCACATCTAGTAAAGTCTGGTTCATGAGTGTGAAGCACGCCACACTTATGAGTGAGAGTTAATCACATGTTTAGGAAATGTCACTTGATTCAATATTCTTGAGTTGTGCCTACTCTATACAAGTTCCTCTCCTAATCCTTCTCTTGTGTCTTCAGGAAAAGAATACATAAAAGGGATAATGCTAGAAAGGTGGAATAGGAGAAAGTGAATTAGTGAGCCCCTCAAGGTAATCAATCTCCTCAAGATAACCAAAATCCAATTGATCCATCGGCTATGTTAAATGAGGAGGTTAGGTCGGCTTTCCAAATGTTGATCCAAACTTTGACGTCTTAAATCAATAGGGTTGTGGTTACTCATGTGAATCCTAATATAAATTCCGCAGCTTCTACATTAAGGGGTTTGGCATGAATGAACTACCCTGAGTTTGTTGGTCCCAAAGTGGGAAAGTATCATCAAGAATTTATGGAAGATATTTATAAGATACTTGATGTCATGGGAGTAAGTTAGTTCCATACCAATTTAAGAGTGTGTCCAAGTACGGTGTACTCAATTGAAGAATAATAGGCTGGTAGGAGCGGGTCCAATAGAGTAGGAAGTGTTCAAATCAGCGTACCTTGAAGTAGGTTCTTTCCCCGATTGTTGACGGAAGCTAAGGTGGAGGAATTCATTAACCTTCTTCAAGCAGGTATGCCTATTCAATAATATTGTCTAAAGTTTATCCATTTGTCCAAGTATGCCCCAGCTTTAGTGGCACATTCAAGGGATATGATGAGCAGGTACTTGACGGGCGTGTCTATAATTGTAAAATGAGAATGTCATTCGTCAATGCTTCTTGATAATATGGATATCTCGCATCTTTTGGTGTATTCCCAACAGATTGAGGATGAGAAACTCCAAGACAATAATAGATCGGTGAAAAGAGCTAAAAATGGTGATGAGAATTTCTCATAAGATAAGTTGATTGAAGAATTTTTATTTAATTAATAAAATTTCCTTTCTTTTTTTTGTTTGTTTGTCCACCAATTCAATGCTAAGTTTGATGGACAAGTTCAGAAAAGGTCCAAACAAAGGTTTCTTAATCAATGCTCATCTATTGCTCTTAGGGTTGAAAACGATATGTTTTCCAACCCTAAACCTAAAGGAGGTGATATTGATTGTTCTTATGTTACAAGGCCTAATTGTGCAAAATATGGTAGAAAACATGATGGCAAGTGCATAGTTGGCTCAGATGGGTTGTATAGTTATGGGAAGAGTGGTGATCACAAGTCGAGAGATTTTTCTAATGCTCAAGGTTAAGAGAAGGAAATATAAACAAGCTCCTCCAAGTAGTTCAAACTCCAATGGTAAAAAGAAACACTATTTTTATGCGCTTTAGTCCTGAGGTGACCAAGAAACCTCCATGCATGTTGTTACTGGTATTTTAAAGTTCCATCCCTAGAGGTCAATTTGTTTCTTGTCTTAAAGCTGCGAAAATGATCTCAAAATGGTGCATTTACCATATTTTAAGGTGATGGATGTTGAGTCCGAACCCCTTCTCTAGAGTCAGTTCCGGTTGTGAATGAGTTTCCAATAGTTTTTCCCGATGATTTACCTGATATTTCTCCCAAGCAAGAAATAAATTTTGGCATTAATATTTTCCCGAATACACAACCTATCTCCATTCCTCCTTATAGAATGACTCCGTCTGAGTTGAAAGAGTTAAAGAAGCAATTAAGGGATTTATTAGATAAGGGTTTTATTTGACCGAGTATCTTTCCATGTGGTGCTCCAGTGTTATTTGTTAGAAAGAAGGATGGGTCTCTTAGAATGTGCATTGATTATTGTCAATTGAACAAAGTGACCATTAAGAAAAAATATCCTCTTCCTAGAATTAATGACTTGTTTGATAAAATTCAATGGGCTAACTATTTCTTTCAAATTGATCTTTGTTTGAGTTATTACAAACTAAGGATGAGAGTGGTTGATATTGCCAAGATGAACTTTAATACCAGGTATGATCACTACGAATTTGTAGTCATGTCGTTTGGGTTGACAAATCCACCAACGACATTTATCGATTTGATGAATAAAGTGTTCAGGCAATACGTAGACATGTTTTAAATTATATTTATCAATGATATCTTTTTCTATTCGTGGAATGAGAATGAACATGTGGATCATTTGCGAATTGTTTTGAAAGTCCTTAAGGACCAACACCTTTTTGCAAAGTTTAGCAAGTGTCAATTTTGGCTAAGGTCCATAGCTTTCATTGGTAATATTATGTTAATCAAGGGTATTGAGGTAGATCTAAGAAGAAAGATGTGGTCAAGAGTTGGACAAGACCTCTAACTCTTCGGACATTAGAAGATTATTGGGTTTGGTTGGTTATTATAGGAGGTTTGCTGAGAGTTTTTCATCTATTGCTTCTTTCTTTACAACTTTGACTCAAAAAAAGGCCATGTTTGAGTGGATGGGGGCATGTGAAAAAATCTTCCAAGAGTTGAAATATAGAAACTTACATCCGCTTTACTATAGACCTTACCAGATGGTACAAATGGTTTTGTTGTATATGTGATACCTCTAGAGTTTTGTTTGGATATATCCTCGCGCAAAATGGTAAAGTGATTACCTATGCTTTAATTCAACTTTAGCCACATGAGAAGAATTATTTGACCCATGATCTTGAATTAGGTGTTGTACTACTTGCCAAGAAAATATGGAAGAATTACTTGTATGAGGTCCATGTGGATGTATTCACCGATCATAAAAGTGTTGAATGTATGTTTGGGTCAAAAAGACTTGAATATCCTACAAAGAGGTGGTTAGAATTTTTTAAGGATTCTGATACAAGTATCCTTTAACACCCGACAAAGCTAATGTGTTAGTGGGTGAACTTGGTAGATTGTACATGGGTAGTGTGGCTCAGATAAAAGATGAAAAGAAAGAGTTTATGCATAGGTTGGATCGGCTAGGTATTCTACTAGTGGTTTCGACCAAGGGTGGTGTCATGGTTCATAATAGGTCAGAATCGTCCTTTGTGACGGATGTAAACTCTAAGCAAGAACTTGATACTTTATTAGTTGAGTTGAAAGAGTCGATAACTAAGAATTCCATTGAGGTTTTCTCCCGGGGGAGATAGGATGCTTATGTACCAAGGTCGGTTATGTGTTCCATATATTTATGGTTGAAGGGAAAAAATTCTAGATGAAGCTCGTATTTCTCGATATTCTATTCATTCCGAAACCACTAAGATGTACTGTGATCTAAAAAAAGTCTATTTGTGGAATGGTATGAAGAGAGATATTGCGGTATTTGTAGCAAAATGTCCTAATTGTCAACAAGTTAAGGTTGAACATCAAAGTCCAGGAGGCTTGTCGCAATACACCCCTATTCCTTCTAGGAAGTGAGAAATTCTTAAAATGTACTATGTTGTAGGTTTGCCTTGTACTAGAAGGCAACATGATTCTATTTGGGTCATCATGAATAGGATGACAAAATCATCCCACCTTATTCCTGTCAAGAAATCTCATTCGGGGGAAGACTATGCCAAATAGTAAATAAATGAGATAGTGAAGTTAGATGTGACTTGTTAACATCCTTTGAATGGGAGCAACGTCGAGGCGACTCAATTAAAAAAGAATTGGTTAAAAGAATTTTTAAAACGGGTAAAAGGGTCAAAAGTGGTAAAATGAGTTTAAAAAGGATTAATGGGAGTCGCCACCTAATTTTTTGGGAAAAATAGGAAACCGATTAATTAATTAACCTGAAAGAAATGTCTACGAAATCAATTTGATTCTAGGTAAGGGGTTCAAGTTATTCCGAAGGGAAGGGGTTAGGCACCCTTCGAAATCCACAACTGTGGTTCCCGACTGAGTTCATTTTTTTCAAATTGAGGATGAGAATAGAATAATGTACAAATATAATAAACATGCAATATACACAATAAAATAAAATAATAATTATCGGCCTAAGGTTTGCCTAACGTCAATATTTACATAATAATGAAATAAAAATATAACTCGAGCTTTTTCGAATAACTTCATGGGAAGCAACTCTGTGTACCTGTAAACACACTTAGTAAAAGTGTTAGTAATAAATAAATAAATAAATATGAATTAATCAAATGATAACTTAATAATAAAAGTCCGTCTTATGAACATGGAAGGCCTTGGAAATCGACGGTAATTTCTTCATCGGCCAATTTAACAAATAAACATATATGAACTTGAATTAAAATTTCCGCCTTTTAAAATGGAAAGGCCTCTAAATCCGACGGATAGATTTTTCATTGGCCAATTTAACAAATAAACATATATGAACTTCAATTAAAATTTCCGTCTTTTAAAATGGAAAGGCCTCTAAATTCGACGGATAGATTTTTCATTGGCCAATTTAACAAATATATTTAATATAACATGAACATCAACAAAACATAACAAACTTATCCCAAGAGAATATGGAAAACAACAACCAAACTAAAACAACATAATTAGAAATGGAAACAACAATAACGTAATATATAAAAATTAAAAATAACATTAAAATAGAATAATAACAAAACCCTGAAAAGTTAAGATAGCAAATAGTTGACTAACAATTTTAAAATAATAATAATAATAAATAAATAAACATCAAACCGTAAAATAATGCTAATATTAAAACTACGATAAACACAAATATTAATTGACTTTTAGAACTACATTAAACTAAAAAACAAAACAAGCTACACATAATAAATAGAAAACATAAAAGACCTGGGAATTAAATAAAACAAGGCTAAGAAAAAAAATTTACCTGGTTCTGGGCAGCGAACCGGAACTACGAGTTTGAAGGAGACGACTCCACCTCCTCAACTCGAAAAACCAAAAAAACACTTTAAAATTTTGAACAATAGAACCAAGAATTCTAAAAAATTTATGGGTACTCTTTTGTCTTCCCCTCCAAAATCCTCCTCTAAAAATAGTGAATCAAATGGGTTTATATAGAAACCCAAAAATCCTCAAGAAAGATGAAATACCGATGTGGGACTGTTGCAAAATTGAAAATTGTTTGAGAAAAGATGTGGGAAAGGAAGATTTTTTTTATTTTCTATTTTTTGTATTTGACTCAAAATGTAATAATTTTAAAACCATCGGACCAAAATTTGGTGTCAACAACTTGCCCCTTTGTTTGATTAGGAGCATGAAAGAGATCCTGGTCAAACAAAGTTGACGAACCAAATTTTGTTTGATAAACATTGAACAAAACAATTGAGAAGTTAGTAGAACTTTTGAGCAAGACTCCACATTGATCGACTGGGATGAAAATAATAAACAAAAGACGGAGATTGATTGCAAACTGAGAAAATTCACATACCTTTGATGTTACATGCAAAATTGAACAATGAAGGTGGTGTACCTTTTGAGAGAAGGATGCTGCGAATAACATGTTACTTTGAATGAGGTGACAACCCAGCGCGTCTCTTGAAAGAAGGACGACCCAATTTGAACATAACATATCACTTTAAACGAGGTGACAACCCAACGTGTCTCGTTGAAAGGCGGACAACCCAACTTAAACTTAATATGTCATTTAAAGGGAGATGACAACCCATTGTGTCTCTTTGAAAGGAGGATGCCCCAACTTGAACTTAATATGTCGTTTGAAGGGAGATGACTACCCAATCATGTCTCTTTGAAAGGCGGACGACCCAACTTGAACTTAACATGTCATTTGAAGAGAGATGACGACCCGATCCTGTCTCTTTGAAAGGCGGACGACCCAACTTGAACTTAATATGTCATTTGGAGGGAGATGACAACCCAGTCTTGTCTCTTTGAAAGGCGGACGACCCAACTTGAACATGCCATTTAAAGGGAGATGATAACCCAATCTTGAACTTAATGTGTCATTTGAAGGGATATGACAACCCAATCTTGAACTTAACGTGTCATTTGAAGGGAGATGACAACCCTATCTTGTCTCTTTGAAAGGCGGACGACCCAACTTGAACATGCCATTTGAAGGGAGATGACAACCCAATCCTGTCTCTTTGAAAGACGGACGACCCGACTTGAACTTAACATGTCATTTGAAGAGAGATGACAACCCAATCTTGTCTCTTTGAAAGGCGGACGACCCAACTTGAACATGCCATGTGAAGGGAGATGACAACCCAATCCTGTCTCTTTGAAAGGCGGACGACCCGACTTGAACTTAACATGTCATTTGAAGGGAGATGACAACCCAATCTTGTCTCTTTGAAAGGCGGACGACCCAACTTGAACTTAACATGTCATTTGAAGGGAGATGACAATCCAATCTTGAACTTAATGTGTCATTTGAAGGGAGATGACAACCCAATATTGACCTTAACGTGTCATTTGAAGGGAGATGACAACCCAACATGTCTCTTTGAAAGGCGGACGACCCAACTTGAACTTAACATGACGTATCACAAAATCTGCAATATCAATGTTAGTAGCAAATATAACATAAATTATGCAAACATGACCATATGAACAAGGTATTAACCAATGCAATGATTCAAACTTAATAACATCATGAATTAAATAAAATGTCAATTTAAAATGGAATAAAAAAAAGTGGTGTCATATTGAACGGCATGACAAACCAATCTGAAATAAATCATTATATTTGAGATAACAAATCAATTTTCAGAAGATATTATTTTGAAAGGTATGACGACCTAAATTTAAGAAAATGTCATGTTGAAAGATATGACTACCTAACTTTAAAAGATGTCATTTTGAAAGGTATGACTACCTAAAATAAAAGATGTCATTTTGAAGGATATGACGACCCAAAAAAATAAAAAGATGTCATTTTGAAGGGCATGACTACCCGAAAAATGCAATTTAAACCTTGAAATGGTCCACAAAGTTATTGGACGAATATTAGGCATAAATATAAAATGATGTCAGTTTGGAAGGTATGATGGCCTAAAATAAAAAAGATGTCATTTTGAAGGGTATGACTACCAAAAACTAAAAATATGTCATTTTGAAGGGCATGACTACCAAAAATGCAATTTAAACTTTGAAACGGTCGGCAAAGTTGTTTGGACAAATATCAACAATGAAACAGTCCACAAAGTTGGTATGGACAAATATCAACAATGAAACGGTCCACAAAGTTGTTTGGACAAATATCAACAATGAAACGGTCCACAAAGTTGGTATGGACATATATTGTAAAGTGGGTTTCAACCCATTTATTTTATGAACAATGAAACATATTTTAACTTGATTAGCGCCAACAATAGTATTGTACAAAAATTTCTCACATTTTTTCTCTTTCAACAGAAATTGACATCGAGGTAATTCCTATGGATTCAAGTGGTACCTCAAATGTACTTAAGTAACGACAAGATTTGTTCATCTTGCTACAAACAAAATCTTTGAACTAGACCTAACATCATGTTTCAAGTGCCCTCACAAGAAAGAAACTTTCAATTTGTGCACATTTAAAGTGTTTTGATTTCGGAACATCTGGAAAAGCACACTCACACTCAGCAAAAATTTTCAATGCATGCAATTGTCATACCATAGGCTTGACCTTCATGTAAATCTCCACTACTGGAATATTTGAATTGAAATCATGTAGGGCTTGTCAATAGCTTGCAATGTTGGCTTAGGAACGGGTAGGATAGTCATTTGGGATTAAAGTGACTTATTCTTTCTTGAGCATTGCACTAAATAGATGCTTTTAACATTTATTACGCTTTTAGCATTTGATTCTCTTTGTTGTCCCTTCCTTTTGCACTTTTGACTTCTTTGAAACTTTGTTTGTCTGAGTTTTCCCTCTTTTTGAATTTTCTCCTTTTTTGTTTGGAGTATTTTTGAAATTTTGCTTTCTTAAATTGGTGGGGAATTTTGAACCCTTTCTTTTTCTTCTGAAGTAATTTTTGTTTTCTTGACATTCAGGAACTTTGATAACTTTTGTCTTTGACAAATTAGAACTTTGTATCTTCTCTTATAACTTGCATGTCTTCAGTGCGCTCAAGAAATTCTGGTCAAAAGAGAGATAGTGCGTAAAAGCACTCAGAAAAGGTATAGGTTAAGATGTGGTTGTCCAAAGAAAAGGCTTAAGGCTCAAAGTGGGGACATCTAAGGATTAACATCATTTGGTAGGCTTTGAAAGGCTCAAACGGATCAAAGAAGACCTACAATCATTTTTCAAATCAAACATTACTCAGAATTTCGCCTCAATAACATTTAGGCCAATTTCTAGATCAACAGTGCAAAATAATTGAATTTGATTCAAAACTCACCACACAATGCACATGAAACAATGAATCTGATTTTGTTATAATCTTGAATTTATACAAGACAAAATTTGCAAGTGTAACAAAGTATGAATGAGAGGTACCAAAAGAATCCATGGTTTAACAAGAAGTCAATCTTCTTTATTATACAAATTATTTTTCACATGCACACTTGAACTGTGTTGGCACCAACCCAGTTAAATATAATTTCGAAAATATAAACATTAAGAGAATAAATAAAAAAATAAATAAAAAATCTTTCGAAGAAAGAATACCGAACCCAATAAGGACTGCCTACGTATCTCATTGATGAGAATCAGGTTTGCGTAGTTCTTCCAAATATGACATAAAATTCATAAACAACAAATTACTTTTTGAAAGGAAAAATAATGAGAATAAAAACCAATGAGCCACATTGAAAGGTGGGCAACCCGAATTGAACAAAATATTTTTTATTTAATATTTAAAGAAAATTTACAAGGACGAATGAATCAGTGAGTCACATTGAAGGGCGGACCACCTAAATTTAACAAAAAAAAAAGTATTTTGTAACAATTAAATAAAAATAACAAAAGTGAAAATGAATGTGTCATATTGGAATGCGGGCAACACAGCTCAAAACAATATTTTTAGTGGTATATAAGATAAGTAAAAAATAAAAATTTACAATAAATATGACATCATGTACTAAAAATTAATGCCAAATGTACAAATATCTTCGGAGTGAAGCCTCATAAATTCTGAAGTCTATGTACAACCTTGGTGAAATTTTTGAGGGCATTCCTAAAAATTTTGCCCCTGTTTCAGCTTCAACAAACCTCCGGTAATTAATCTTGTAACAACTATCTCCATTGTAAAATTTTGGAGACTTCCACAAAAATTTTGCCCCAGTTTCCGTTTTCAAATTTTGGAAAGCTTACAGGGAAGATGACCGAGCCTTTGTGGCGCCTACGTATCCCGTTGAAGTAGGAATCAGGTCAAACGTAGTTCCAACAAATTATAACTTGAATAAAAACTGGACTTGAATTATGAATATTCTAAAAACTAGGTTAACAAAAGTGATTTTAAAATAATGAACTATTATACAACATATTTGCGTACAACACGTATATCACATAACATACAAACAATTGTGTCATGCTTAATATGAGGTTTTGGCTTCCCTCTATAAAAGATGATTAAGAGTGGACTTTGTATATTGTGGATAGGTGACCCAAGCGGACTACTTGGATTGAGACAGTTAACGACCGTTGACTATCCAGTAGTCAACTACATTCGTCAGGGTGCCCCGAGAAATGTTTGGTTAACGAACGATTGCGAACCCGCATAATCGCCCTTTAAGTAAAAAAAACAAAATTAGGTGTCGTTTGACGGAAGCAATGTTGTGCATGCAATGATAATATACAAAAAATAATAAATCACTACTGAGTACAATATGCAAACAATCAACAAAATATACAAGATATAATGAATAACACAATAAAAGAAAAGTATCCTCAATTTGAAAAAAAAATAAACCCATAATGGATAGAACCTCTATGTCCCCAGCGGAGTCGTCATTCTGTTGACATCCTTTGAATGGGAGCAACGTCGCGGCGACTCAATTAAAAAAGAATTGGTTAAAAGAATTTTTAAAACGGGTAAATGGGTCAAAAGTGGTAAAATGAGTTTAAAAAGGATTAATGGGAGTAACCACCTAATTTTTTGAGAAAACTAGGAAACCGATTAATTAATTAACCTGAAAGAAATGTCTACGAAATCAATTTGATTCTAGGTAAGGGGTTCAAGTTATTCCGAAGGGAAGGGGTTAGGCACCCTTCGAAATCCACAACTGTGGTTCCCGACTGAGTTCATTTTTTTCAAATTGAGGATGAGAATAGAATAATGTACAAATATAATAAACATGCAATATACACAATAAAATAAAATAATAATTATCAGCCTAAGGTTTGCCTAACGTCAATATTTACATAATAATGAAATAAAAATATAACTCGAGCTTTTTCGAATAACTTCATGGGAAGCAACTCTGTGTACCTGTAAACACACTTAGTAAAAGTGTTAGTAATAAATAAATAAATAAATATGAATTAATCAAATGATAACTTAATAATAAAAGTCCGTCTTATGAACATGGAAGGCCTTGGAAATCGACGGTAATTTCTTCATCGGCCAATTTAACAAATAAACATATATGAACTTGAATTAAAATTTCCGCCTTTTAAAATGGAAAGGCCTCTAAATCCGACGGATAGATTTTTCATTGGCCAATTTAACAAATAAACATATATGAACTTACATTAAAATTTCCGTCTTTTAAAATGGAAAGGCCTCTAAATCCGACGGATAGATTTTTCATTGGCCAATTTAACAAATATATTTAATATAACCTGAACATCAACAAAACATAACGAACTTATCCCAAGAGAATATGGAAAACAACAACCAAACTAAAACAACATAATTAGAAATGGAAACAACAATAACGTAATATATAAAAATTAAAAATAACATTAAAATAGAATAATAACAAAATCCTGAAAAGTTAAGATAGCAAATAGTTGACTAACAATTTTAAAATAATATTAATAATAAATATATAAACATCAAACCGTAAAATAATGCTAATATTAAAACTACGATAAACACAAATATTAATTGACTTTTAGAACTACATTAAACTAAAAAACAAAAGAAACTACATATAATAAACAGAAAACATAAAAGACCTGGGAATTAAATAAAACAAAGCTAAGAAAAAATATTTACCTGGTTCTGGGCAGCGAACCGGAACTACGAGTTTGAAAGAGACGACTCCACCTCCTCAACTCGAAAAACCAAAAAAACACTTTAAAATTTTGAACTATAGAACCAAGAATTCTCAAAAATTTATCGGTACTCTTTGGTCTTCCCCTCCAAAATCCTCCTCTAAAAATAGTGAATGAAGTGGGTTTATATAGAAACCCAAAAATCCTCAAAAAGGATGAAATATCGATGTGGGACTGTTGCAAAATTGAAAATTGTTTGAGAAAAGATGTGGGAAAGGCAGATATTTTTTTATTTTTTATTTTTTGTATTTGACTCAAAATGTATTAATTTTAAAACCATCGGATCAAAATTTGGTGTCAACATGACTTCTTAATGGTCTCAAGTCGGTTTATAAAGCAATTGAAAATGTTTGTCTCATTAGAGAGAGGTTGAGAATTACCTAGAGTCAGCAATAGTCTTGTTCCGATGTGAGAAGAAGGGACCTAGAATTTGAAGTTGATGATTGGGTCTATTTCAAAATCTCAGTCATGAACGATGAGATATGGTATGGAAAGAAAGGGAAGCTTAGTCACCGGTATGTAGGTCCATATAAGAATTTAAAACGTATTGAGGAAGTTTCATATGAGATGGATTTTCCAAGTGAGTTGGGCCCGGTTCACCCAGTATTTCATATTTGTACACTTAAGTAGTGTTATTCCCTTACAAGGATTAGGAGTTGACGAAAGCCTTTCTTAAGAACAGTTTCTGGTAGAGATCCTAGACCAGTAAGTCAAGCGAATAAGAAACAAGGAAATGGATTTCGTTAAGGTTTTATGGAGGAATGTTTTAGTTGAGGGTGCTACTTGGGAGGTCGAGGCAGAGATGAAGTAAGTAATTTCTCTAGAATTCCCTTGTTTTAGGAGGTCATCTGTCACTTAGGTGTTTTCCATGTTTTCCACATGTTATGCATGTTCTTAATGAAATTCATATTTATTTAGAAAATATGAATTTTCATTATTTTTATTCCTCATGTTATTGTGAATTTAGTATGAGTTGCCTATTTCACTTCATGAGATGAATTGATGAGCATGCTTTAGAATTCTTTTGAGAGTAACTGCATATTGTCTCCATTAGGTTGTGTTGAGCATGATTTTAGTTGGAGAAAGTTCCTATGTATATGGGAAATGTTGAGTTTCATGCGTATTGGGTTGATATATGTAGTTTCTACTTCTTTATATTGCATTGATTATGTTTTGAGATAGTGATGTTTTCTCGTTTTAGTTGTGCATTATTTTGATGTCATGCATGATGGACTTGCTAGTCTCTAGTCTTTACCTCCATAAGGTGTCTAGATCATCATTACAGGAAGAATTTTCCCAAGGGGAGATATTGCAACACTTCAGAAACTAATAGGATAAAGTAGAGCTAAACGAGAGGTTAACATCAAGAGTAAAGGGCAACAGCCAACGAATATAGGTGAGGGCCATGGCAGGGGGGACAAAGCTGTCCAAAACGTGCCTAGCCAGATCCCATCATGAACAAGAAGGTTTTCATGACCCATGGTGGCCACCAGGAACTATGCCTAGCCACATCAAACATGTTCCTAATTTGTGACTTTCAGATGTGGGTGGATTGTACAATGAATAGTATTATGAGATTATGCTTATTGTAATTGTAGTAATTAATTCATGTTATTATTCATGTCGAATGTATTAATCCTAGTTTTATTCATTGAATGTGATACATAGTCCTTGAATGGAAAAACATGAGAATTATGTACATTTATAAGGTGTATGTACATGCATTTAGATCACTTTGAGAGTAAAGTGAATAGTATTATGGTCTAAGCTTTGCGTTGATTGGATGATTATTCCATGTACACACTCATATATGAATATGATATGATTTGAAAGGTTTTTCACATTATGTGGTTCTAAGTTTTGAACACTAGTCTCACATATTGAATCTATGATCTTTAGTATGAGTTGTATGAATTGAATGTGAAGACATTCTTCTATAATTATGAATTTAAGTCAAGACTTAACATGACCTCAATGGGATTATGCTTATCACCGAATATGAATATGAGATGTGTTCCTTCTACACTAGTTGAGTTTGGTTTCCCATAGTATGTAACTCATGAGATGGAATCCTTATACGTTAGTACAGTTTGAGTTTATAATAGTAATCTCCTTATCCCATAACTATGTTCCCACATATATATTTAGCTAGTCGATCAACCTAATCTAAGAGTATGGTTCTACCGTAAGCAAGTAGAACAACCCCTTTTTGGTGTGGGGTAGACCGAATTCCATGTTAGCTCACATGGTCAATGGTTAAGGCTAAACTCCTGTTTAATGATAGTATGAACAATAAGATGAGATATGAACTATAACTACTCAAGAAGATTTACTTAGAATGGGTGGTATTATGGGATCCTATTCATGCATCACACAAGTATGCTTTGACAGTATTTATGGTATGTTCGTATTATGGTACGATGATATAGATTTGCTTATGCTTATGACTTATGCCTTCTTATTATCTTCAAAATTATGGTTAAAACTTTTAAATGGTATGCATTCCACTATAATGTTTTTTTAGAATGTTTTCAAGTATTTTGTACATGACTATCATACTTAGTGCATTTTTGTACTATCCCATATTTTCTACATTTTTTCCAAAGTTTAGGTTCCGATACTTTAGGAGTTTACCCTTTAGTTCAAGCTTGGATTTTACTACTCTCCTTGCTTGTGGTGAGCCGTTATGATTCTAGGATGGGAGTTTCAGGTGGAGTTTCATTTTTAGTGCTTTCTACTTTCGGATTGTTTAGATTAGGGTTGTGACCCTATTATGACTCATGAATTGTAATAGACTGCCAATTGAGAAAAGTTTAGGCTTCCACTTTCTTTTTTAAAGACTTTTTACGCTTAAATATGTTTTTTACTCTTATTGTTCTAATACATATTATGATTTGATATGATAAGGTATTGTACGAGACCCATTTGGGGTCAAGTACGTCATGTTACATCTAGAGGGGTACTTTTGGGTTGTGACATTAGTAGAGGAAGTACGAGTCACTTCCGCATCCGTCTTTCCCACAAAATGCTCTGTATATCGTAGGCACAACTTTATGATAAGCACAAGGAATGGTAGTGAGGTATGGATCTGCTTGGCCTTTATGACCATATCCTTATCGATAATCAGCCCGAGATTTTGTCTATCCTGGTCAAAACAAATCCTCTAAAGAGTTGCCTTTGTATAGCAGAGGATAGACTCATTTTGTCAGGGCATGAGTGCTCTGCTGATGAACCCAAAAAAATATCTACCAACGATTTTCATGTTTTTCTCAATTTGGACCCCAGGCTGAATCCACAGATGTGTGATATTAGAGATCGAGGGGGATAACCACCCCTTAAGATTATTGAGAGACTTCTTCTAGATCTTGTCCACAAAGATTTGGATTGTCAATACTATGAAATCCAATACCTCATTATATCTATGTTGCACTTGACCTTCTTACCCCGCACTACAATACAATAAATTGTTCCTGAAGAGTTGTCCTTCTCCTTGCCTTTTTGGATCAATTTCTCATACCCCTCATATAATTCCAAACCTAAGAGAGTACATATGGGCTTTGGGGTTCTATAAACCACTCAAATTTGTGGAAAAGGATCGTGTACCACATAGAAGGATACTTGTCTACTACCCCATTGGTGGACAACCTCTTTTCCTCCAAAATTATTCTCAAACTGGCAGCCTTTAACTTGTTCATCGATCATAGCGAAGGTTTTTGGGCTAGGGGCACTTCTAGTGCCTAGGTTTTTTTCCTGTGTTGGAGGTGGTGGATTTGTCGGGAGTGTCGAGACTTTTTCGGGATCATGTTGAGTTTTTGAGTGCAACTCAGCTTGTCTTCATTTAAGGGTTTTATCATCAGCTAGTTCGGACTCATAGACTGGAGTCCTAGACCCAACCTCTTCCACAGTTTCAGAATCAGAATAAGTGAGGGTTGGAGTAGACACCCATTTTGTCGAAGCTGCAACAGCTGGAACTTAGTTCCGCAAGTTTCTTACCAATTTTTTGTACATTTTCCCCATGTCGGAGGAAGTTTTGGTATCGCTGGTCTTGGAGGAGCAACCTCCATTGTAATAACCACTCCTTTCACTCTCTTCTGAGGTAATATACTCTTTTCAAGAACCTTTGGTCTAGCCATATCTGCAAAACAACACATATATAATGTGGTTGCAAAGGATTACTAAATCAATCTTGCAAACAAGAACCAGAAAAAAATGACGACCAACTCGGAGAGTCACCGAACTCATTTATAGATCAAAAGGTAAGAAATTCAACATAAAATGATGATGACAAAGCTTATTTGGTGAGTCATCAAACTTGATCGGTTATCCAAATGTGACTCGCTGAATTTAGAGAGTAAATACCAAAAACTAGCTTCAAAAGGGTGAGAAATAAGGCATTCGATGAGTTGCCAAGTCAAATAAGTAAACACATGTGTATCATCGAATGTTACAGAAGATGACAACTATATTCAAGGAAAAAAGGCAATGAAAGGAACCAGTTGGTGAACCGCCGAGTTATTGGCGAGCGCGACTAAGCTCTCCTAATGGCCTATCATGCTCGAGTTGTACTTCGACCCCCAATTTTCATCACATAATCAATGATAACCTAACTAAATCCCAATTCTAACCAATTCACTCCCAGCCCACATCATTGCCAGCCCTAATTTATGATTTCCCAAAATTACCTAGAATAAACCAAGCAAGGACTTTTGCCCTTAAGAACAATGTCACCCAATCTATCATAGAGAAAATTATGTTTTTTAGTGCAATCCGGGTTCCTCAGACTTCAGACACAGAGGGCCCGACATTCACACCCAAAAACTCACAATTTTAAAGCAATTTTAAAAGACAACTCAAACTACGTTAGGATAAACACTATATCCAAAAAGTTTGATTAAAAATCCATAATCCAAAATCAATTAGTCACACAAAAAATACTATAGATTCAATAACAAAGAATAAGCATGCTAAAAACACGACATGAAATAAAATTTCATTTGGATAACCAACCTTATAAATAGACAAATGAACACCGAGGTCAAAAACAAAGAAAAACAAAGTAATGGATTCCAAACAGACAATGATACCCGTGTAATAATTTAATAATCTAATATTTAAAATGAATTTGAGATAGTGAAAGAGCATAAAAGTTCAAAATAAGAAGAGGTTTTCAATTTAAAATGGTTAGAAGCCTTTTGACCCTTCAATTTGCACCTGAGTTGCCGATGGACACCTATGTCGTTGATCCACTCGGTGATGCGATGGATAAAATATTACCTGCCAAAGTTACCATAACTCCAATCATTTGGTTAGTCAAAAAGGTAATCCACACCGAGCTCGCTGGTCCTCTCAGTGATTTGTCGAACCACTCATAATATTGTCAAGTGGGTTATGAGCTCGCCCGATCACCTATTTCTCCCAAATGTTAAATTTACAACCTACACATCCAACAACCATTATTCAAATAACATAAACTAAAATTAAGTTTTCTTCCAAGAAAAACCTTATATAATGTTGTGGTATGATGATCAATATCATCAAAGACACTTCATCCAATACTAAGCATCGACGATCGTTACTAAGTACATAACCCAACCAAGGGTTGGGATCGTTCCCACAACGAGTGCTTTTGAGAATATTTCAGCTAAGCACAAATTAAGTTATGCTAGTCATGGCTACAAAAAATTATCGAACAAAAACATAGTAAATTAGAGGGGGTGACACAAGTGTCAATTAACAGTTGGGAGTTTTGCAATCAAATTAACATCTAAAAATAGTAAAACAAGAGAAACTAATGCGGAATGTGATTCTTGGGATATAACATAAAAGACATCATAGAGTAATTGCTCTTCATAGTATATCACTGAATATATGTAACTAGGTAGACTTTACTGGGGTGAATTCTCTCTTGAGCAACTTAACCCAAATCAACTCGATTTCTCTCAAAAAGCAAGTTGTATCCTTTAAGCACAGCCTCCGCCTTATCCCAATCACCCTCTTGAGCTGAAAGTGTGGGAAAGGGACTAGGATTCACTCTCTCGAGATGAACCCATGACGACCCAATAACCATCGGCTATCAATTTAGTAGTCTTAGTTTTAAAACATCTCTCTCCAAAAAGCCAAAAACACTAATGTGAAATCGTATTTGCAGCTACAACCTCATTGAGTTCAAAAATAACTACTTGATGAAAGAACATTTAATGTCAGTTGCAAACATGTGTAGTCTTATTTGACATTAATGTCAGTGCATTCTGTGATGATCTTACCATGAAACATGCATGATGACATCTAGAATTTCGCCCGTTAGTTTGGTTGACTAACTGATGTGCACTCTAGATATGATTTTAGGAAACGTTGAAAGAGTGTGAACTAATTTGACATATACCTCTTTTGAGTCTTACATTGTGGGTGTGCGAACCTCTTTTGAACACCCCTTGAGACTTACCTTTGTTTTGGTAAAACTTGATGAAAACATGACCTCTCTTAATCCTCTACCTATAATCCTTTTGATTTGTGGTTAATTGAATAGACAACTTAAGCGAAAAGCCTAAATTGGGGTGTGGGGAAAATCGAAGGCATAGAGTGCAAAAAACTTCTCCTTTAACCCATGGTGTTCAAATAGATAATGAGGGAAGCTACAACCTCATTGAGTTCAGACCTTCCACGTGTTGGCGCTCGTCTTCCTTAGCCCTTTTTTTCGCTCATGAGGTGGGATGTATTTATCCTTCTTTCTACATTACAACTCGGTCTCCATTACCTTTGTGGTCAACTCATCAATCTAAGTTATTAGTAAGGACAAGATGAAGTCCTTTTCTATGTACCGGATGTTTTCATCCATATGATCAAGAAATTGAGCTACTCTTACATGCGGTTGTGTTACACTTCTCGAAATGAGTTGGTCGGCTAGAACCCTTGTTCTTGGACCAATACTTCTCTAGAAACACAAAAGGAGGACTTTGTCGGGAATGTCATGATTTGGCCATTGAGTTATTAGTTTTAAAAATCTTGACCATGACTCATGGATCCTTTCACCTACCAAGTTTTTGAAGGTTAGGATGCGATCCTGGAACATCATTAATTCTAATGGAGGAAACTCTAGTAGTTCGCAAATGCCTTTCGATATACTCACCTCCTAAGCCTCAGAGCACAACAAGCAAAACAAAATTGAAAATTAAGTAAGTGAACCACAATTAGCAAGAAATTTTTTTTGCTTAACTAAAAGTTCTCAAATAACACCACTCCTCGATAGCGGTTCCATTTTTATCAACACCATCAAAGACACTTGATCCAATACTACTCGTCGATGATCGTTAGTCAGTATGTAATCCAACCAAGGATCGGAATCATTCACACAAGGAGTGATTTAGTGAATATTTCATCTAAGCACAAATTAAGTCATGAACATCATAGCTACGTGAAATTATCAAATAAAAACATCGTAAATTAGAGGGGGTGACACGAGTGTCAATTAACTATAGGAGGTTTTGCAATCAAATTAACAACTAATAAGAGTATAAACAAGAGAAACTAATAGGGAAACAGGATTCTTGGGATGTGAATAAAATATGAGATAAAAGACATCGTAGGGTAATTGCTATTGATAGTACACCGTTGAGTATATGCAACTAGGCTAGACTTTTGTGGGGTAAATTCTCTCTCGAGAAACATATCCGAGTCAACTCGGTTTCTATCAAACATCAAGTTGCAGCCTTTAAGCACCGCATCCGCCTTATCCTAATCACTCTCTCGAGCTGAAAGTGAGGGAGAGGGACTAGGATTCAATTTCTTGAGCTGAACCCATGACGACCAAATCACCATCGGCTATCAATTTAGTAGTCTTAGTTTTAAAATCGCTCTCTTGAGCAAGCCAAAAACACTAAGGTGAAATCATATTTGCAACCACAACCTCATTTAGTTCAAACACAACTACTAAATGAAATCACATTCAAAAAATGAATAAACTAACAATAAGTAACACCCAGCAATAGATTTAACTCATATCTACAAAATCACACCTCAATAGTTGGGGTGTTAGCTAGACATAGAAAAAAGGAAGAAAATGATACAAAATTGAGATAACATCAACTAGATGTGATTTTATATTCACTTCAATTGAGTCTACAATGAAGAATTTCCAACACCCACTTTGAATTTCTTCAAGTTGGGAATCTTCAAATCTCCAAGGTTCAAGATCAAAGTCTCCCAAAATCTTTGAAAATAGAAGCTAAGTTTGAAATTACTCTTTAAAACTACAAAATTCGATTCTAAGAAAAAATATTACCAAGTATTTATAGTTTTCAGAAAACTCTGTTGTGAAGGAACACTCAGTTAGTTAGGTTCGCCGATAAACTCCACGATCCTCCCTTTGGTATATTCATCGCCATCTTGCGTTAGGCTTAAGCATTTTTGCGTTTTAGATCATTGGGAGACATAGTATTTCTTAGGAGCTTTTCAGTGTTACACTGACTGCTCCTCTTCAATACAAATTTGATCATTTCCTTCATGTCTTAGATCACTAGTAATTAGGCGAGGATATGACCCTTTCGAAAATTGTTGATGGTGTCCGTCAAATTCTCAGGCCTTCACTTCTTCGATCTTTTAACAGCCTTCATTCCTTTTTTATCGATTATGTCCATACCACTATCTCCAAGTTTAAACACCTAAAACTCAACAACAAAAATATAATAAAGTTGCAGAGATATAAACGTAGAGATGGAGGTGTGAGTTTGAAGAATTTTAAGTGAGGGAATTTTAAAGAGTTTGAGAAATTGAGAACTTTGATTTCAAAAACCATCCAGTTCTCACCCATTCTGTGACATTAGTTTTGGTCTCAAAACTTATTGATGAAGCTCCGAAAATTCATTAACCTTGTTGAGTTTTATCAAATCTTCAATGAATT
>NC_028643.1:15444395-15461572 GCF_001406875.1 Solanum pennellii
CAGTTGTCTAACATATATTACATTTGTTGAAAGATGTGTCGTATATTGCTACATTTTAGTGATATGTTGGTATACATTCCAACAGAGTGGTCATATGTTGGAACATATAACATATGTGTTCGGACAACAAAATGGTCATTTGTAGTAAAAGAAGATTAATATGTGGCATATGAAGATTCATCTGTGGCCAAAGAAGATTCATTCGTGACAATAGACGATACATATGTGGGAACAAAATATCCATCTAAGTTAACATAATTATAAATTTTACCCTTAATTATTTTATAATAAATTGTAATTTTTCATTATTTTTTGTTTTATCTTGTAGATCAAATGATACAAGTGTTGGAATAACATATATACATAGCGGAAGCATATTAGGATATTTACTGCTTCCATGAATAATAGATAACCAATATTGGTTATGCTAATACATATATCATTCTACTACATATAACCATACTAAAATTCAATTCAAGAATTACCTCTTGAAGCATGAGCGGATATACCTTCAAGCGAATCTGCAAGATAGATAGACCTTCAAGCGAATCTACAAGGTACATAACAACTATGGTCTTGTATAGTGATTCCGCGTTCACATCCAAACTCTTTTAATAATTAGGTTGACAAGTATCAAATATAAAAATAATTCTTTTATATTCTATGTTAGCAGAATCCCAATTTATAGAGATCTCTTCCTAATCCAAAAAGCACTAGAAAACCTAGTTTTTTTAGAAGACTAGAAAAATCCATATTATTATTCCTTTTTTCATAAATATAGGATACTGAGTTCTACTTAAATATGGGCACTATAGGGACCACAAAATTAATTATATATGCTTCATATGTGGAAATAATAACAAATAATTTATTTAAATTATTCTTACCATAGTAAATTACAACTTATTCCACTAGAAATTCGTAATTGCACTCCTCTAGTATATCTCGTAATTTCCCATTAAACACTTATGTAATTCCCCATGTTAGATTTCAGATACTAATAAATAAATTAAATTACTGACGAATTAAATTTAATGATTAATTTACTTTAAAGCACTGCTTAACTTATTTCATGTGTGGGATTCATAAATCCACTTGCAAAGTTTAACACTATGAAAACTTATATGTTTTTTCAAAAGGCATATCAATCAATCTGTATAACGAGACATGGATTCCATCAACTAACTTATTATTTCACTAATATATATTAGTATCATCCAACTTACCAGACATACTGGCCCATCTAAGAATCTCACTTTTTAATAAATCAAAACGATAATTAATATATATAGATCATAATAGTTATATCAGGATTAAGAATATAAGTACATTTAATAGTTTAGAGACTATGTTTTTGTCAGTCAGTCTGAATCAACTATCTCTACTCGGTGCCATTCAATACATAAAAAATATACTAGTACAAGAAGTTGGAAATATACCGTTCCCGAATTAAGATAAATTACATATAACCTTGTGGTACAATCATACCCGATGGAATGTCCAATTTTCATCCTGGATTGTGAACAAAAAACTTTATACTTATAAGAACCGATGATTTAATACTCTGTGTATAAGCTAAAACTCTACACACCAAATTATCTAATATATAAGTTAATACACGGCATAAACAAATATATAATCTATTAAAATTGTGCAAATATTTATTCTATAATATATATTATATCTTAACACATGGTTAATAGAATATATCTCAACAATCTCCCACTTAAACTTTTAACCATCACAATTGTTATGATGTACTATATCTAAATACATGGTCAATAGTATATATCCTCACAATCTCTCACTTAGATATTTAATCTTGAAAGTTGTTGGAATACTATGCCTAAACACATGAGTAATAGTATATACCCTAAAAGTCTCCCACTTAGACTCTTAACTATGCATTTATAACTTTCACAGGCATTCCTTTATTTCTTATAGTAAGAAAATTACCAAGTTATTTTCTCATGCAATTTTGTCTAGTAGTGCTTCGTCGTAACAAATCAGTTTTGTACTTGATCTTGAGTGATCTTCTAAATAAACCTTCTAAGAGTTTTTGTCTACCCGAAAAATTTATCATACATCTTCTCTCAATTATACAGAATAAATCAATTTTAGCTATGATTCTCCCACTATGACTAAGCATTACATAATCACACATATTCTTAATATTTTCTTCAAAATCTTTCTATATTGAAATATTAACAACTTTTCATTTAGTTTTCTTTAATTTGCTCAAGATCACTTTCACTACTTCTGGTAATAGCTTTTCTTATGTTTAGTAACATTTCTCCCATTACTAAAATGCAATGGAACGTCATTTCTCACATATCTATTAGATATTCTTGAGCGTTTGAATTTACAATTGACTTATTTGTTATTATTTTTTCAATTCCCATAAAACTAATTTAATTATAGGAAAATGGTTTACTAAAATTATCCTTTTCTAGAAATCAGACAGTTGTGTTAACAATTGACTTATTTTCTTTAGGACACTATAATAAACCTTCTTTCATTCTTTAGGATATCAAATTAACACACATATTCCGTTCTCAATTTCAATTTTTTTATTCTCTCACTCACCACATGTGCTGGACAATCCTATATCTGATAATGACATATATTAGACTTACGTCAAATCCAACTAGTTTTATGGTTGTCCACCTATCCGGAATGAAACAAAATAACTAATAGTAAGTCTATTATTAATCTTATCATCTTCATAAGAGTCTACTTCTTTTATCTTCTACACCTGTCTACAATAGAGTGTCTGGTGTAGACAATTGAAATGCAATTATCCTATAAGATAAGTGACTCATGAGTTCTGTAAAGAGGTTTACGTTACTACAATCAGATTGCAGTGATTTTAGATATATTTCATGATGATACTTTAATGTATCTTAAATATTTTGAGTTTATCAAGACATTAGAATTATAAAACATCAAAAAGATATTTATATCATGAGTAACCTTCTTGAAAACTCAGAAACCTCAAATTCACCTCTTGTCATATGCTCAATCATTAGACAAATCAGAATAGATTAATTCTAACTTATCACTACCTCTTTTTTCTTTTAAGAGGAAAGGTCTCTTAGTCATTTTTCCTTCTAAACAAAACGTACATGTTGGTAGTGACTTCAGTTTCAATGAATCGTTATGTCCATCCATTAACCAACCTCAAAATTCTATTCAAAATAAATGACTTACACAGATAAGTTTCATTCAATTTAAAAGATATTTTTCCTTATGAGACAGATTAATATAATTCAGTTCATAATAGGTAATACTAATAAAAGAATCACGCATCAATATACCACGACAAATAAAATATTTATCACTTATCTAGTAAGTACCTAGAAATAATTTCTTCTAACATAAGGTACATGTACAATCCATTCTTTGAATTAATATCTTATTATCGCCAAAAGAAAATATTAAGTAGTACTAAGTGGGTGCATAAAGTCTATTGAGAATATGAGACATAATACATTAAATAGATCATAACATTTCAAATAATCCCAAATAACAAAATTCTCGGCTCATTTATACATATATATATATTCATGCATCTAGAATAGCCAATCGTTGGGATTGGAGAACTACTCATGCAATACACATGTACAATGACCGATTATTCACTCCAAAAAATCATAGAGACCTAACTCAATTGGAGAGTCTACTGTTAGTTTAAGTCCAGTGAAAATTCTCTAGCTACATTGATCCAATCTTATATTACTCAGTTTAAGGGAGTTAATATAGATTATCAAAACTAGACGACTGAATACATAGTGACTTGTATCAATTTCATCCGAAGGGGAGGAAGGTATAATCCAACACATAAAACTAATACTTCACTACTATTTAATCAAATATGACCAAAAACACATATAACGATAAAAAAATTAATTTCTTCCTGGGTCGTTCTTATGAATCTACCAAATTTTACATCAAGTAGAGTTCTTTTTTCTTTTCAAATTCAAATTCTATGATCAATTTGGTTGAAAACGGTGTTTCGCCAAAATAGATTTTGAGATTTTTTCGCGCAGTAATTCTTATCATATACCATCATTTTGTGAAATAGATACACGAATCAAGAATAAAGAACGAAATTCTAAAATTCTAAAAGAAAAAGCATGTTTATGTATACATTGATATTCATGCATCTTAAACAATAATTTTTGAAGAAAAACGACTACTCATGCAACATACATATGTGGTGTCAAATATTCACTTCAACAAATTTAAACAAAAGCTAACTCAAGTAGAGAGTCTATGTTAATTTAAGTCACGTGAATATCACTATCCCTAGATCCGTTGATCCAATAAAATATTTCTCATTTTAGGAGAGTCAATACAGATAATCAAAACTAGAGATTAAACTTTAATGACTTGTATTAATTTCATCCGATAGGGAGGAAAGTCTAAGCCAACACATGAATTTGATACTTCACTAAAATTTAACCATGAATAGCATAGAGAATAATCTCTTTCACCACTATATCTTAGTCGAATAATTTTTCATTATCTAAATGACCTCAAATTGAAAAATCACTTCATCACAATGAGTATTTCAAATTTGATTGTTTCTGACGGACCTACCGAATTTCAGATCAATCGGAGTTCAAAAATAATATTTATCTCCAAAGTTATGATCAAATTCAGATTCAAACGGCTTGACGAAAATTGAACTGATCTACATCCTTATCTTATATCAATTTATGTTAACTCATCACATGTAATCATGTACCAGTCACATATAACATAAATGATACCAATATAAAGGATGTCATTCATACTAAATCACATTTTAATTCCAAACAACTTTAAAATCATTTAAACAACCTCAAAAAAAATAACCACATAACAATGAGTACTTCTTACTAGGGCGTTGTCAATGAGCTTATCTAATTTTAGGTCAAATTGGAATCTTTAAGGAATTTTTATTTTCAAAACTGTGATCATATTGAAATTCAAGTGATTTAAGCATCTTTAGGAACTAAAACCACAAGACCTACATTCTTATAACATAACAATTCATGTCAAATAACCATGTGTAATTATTCCAAATTTAACATAAACATAACTAACATAAAGAATGATCTTATCATATTCAAATCAAATTTTAATCCGACAAATTTCCTAAACCCATCTAAACGATTTTTCGTTGGAACCATCAAATTTCAAGTCAATCAAAAATCACAAAATTCATGACCACCTAAACTATAACAAAATTTGATTGTTTTAGGCGTAATTAGGAATTAAAATAACTTGATTCAGATTTTCATTCTCTTCTAATAATTATCTCATGAGCATAAGGCATTCTATGTGTCTTCTCTTTGTCTAAGATACACAACACCTTCTTACACCAAATTGTTATCGATTAATACACTTGAGAATGCAAGATATTAAGTTTTCTCCTTTTTATACGGGTGAAAACCATTAATATCTTTTCTCATGAATTAATTTAGTGTTACTAGTATATTAAGGTAAATCTTCATTCGTATACATAAATATTAATCACTAGTATTCACTTAGAACAATTTATATATGATACGTTGAAAATATTTAATGAATCAAATAAATAGATTACTTTATTGAATCCTATTTATTAATTATAATTGTCAATTCATGTATTTTAATCTCACATAACTATAGTATTAAGAACATCTCATAATTTCAAATAAATAAACCACTTAAAGGGTAACCATGCCTCTATTAATTATGAAATTCTTAATATATTTAAGTGAGGAAAAAAAACTATGCCCATTAATAACTAAATTCCTTTTCCATTCAAAATCATCCAATTACACTTTAACTCGTTCTACTAGTCATTGCCCTTGTGTGACAATGAAAAAGAATAAATAATAAGTTACTTCCTGTATTTCGTGATTAAAATAGGAAAAGTATATTTGAAGAGAAAACTAAATCACAAAAGGGAACACATTGAAAACCCACAACTTTTATCATGTATACCCATCTGATTGATTTTTTTAAAAAAATATTATTATTATTCAAAAACACTCCAACATCTTTTAAAAAAACAAAAGAAAATGGTTTCTATCCACAACTGTCATTAATTTAATGGCTAAGTGATTCTATTTTTATATAAATAATTACTACACAAAATATTAATTAAATAATAATAATAATAATAATAATAATAAAACAATATCTGTGTGGGAAATTAATTGGCTAGCGTTTTAGTTTTCGGACGACTTACGTTCGAATAATAAAACGAAAGTTTTAACAAAATAAAGACACAATAAGTCCTAGACCTAAAAAAATAAAGTTCGATGAAAATGTTATGGTTACCACCATTATTAGATATAGTTTTGATGGTTATGTATACAATTGTGAATTATTATTTTTTTGATAGTTTTTAAATAGTTGGTTAGAATTAATAGTTATTTTTTTATTTTGTCGGAACGATTGCAAATTATGTTGGAAAGTAAGAAATGTGGTATATGTTGCAACATATAGAACCTCTGGTGTAAAAAAAAACGCAGAATTATGCCTCAACAAAAAAGAGTTATGTGGCAATATATGTAACAGAAAGGAGATATGTGGAAGCATATGTCACAAAAAAAAATATGTGACAACATATGTCATATGAAAACTTATATTACAAAAAAGATATGTGACAACATATTTAACAGAAAAAATATATGTGGCAATATATGTAACAAAATAGAGATATGTGACAATATATGTCACAAAAATATATGTGGCAACATATGTCAAAGAAAAAAGATATGTGACAACATATATCAGTTTGAACTATTATATGTTGCAACATTATATTGTAAAAATTTCAAAAAATATTACAAAGTTTGATAACAATCTTCTTCATTTTCCCTCTCTCCTCAATAAAACATCGCTTCTTTTTCTAAATTTATTTTATTTTTACTAATCTCAATTTTCTTTTCTCTTCTTTCCTTTCATCTCATCTCTTCTCTACAACATCAGTGATAATCTGTTGCGATATTTTCTACAACAAGTCATTGTTGCCCTCGTCATTTCTAATTTATCATTGATATCTTGTCAAGTAAAATTTTATTAGGATTTTGAAATACTTAATAGCATTTAATCAAGACATTTTACTGGTTTATCAGTTATTTGTTTGTAGGATGGTTGGTCGTTCTTCCTTTTGAAATATTGTCTAATTTCAAAAACCTTAATTTGTAGTTAGTTGGCTAGAATTTAAGGCTTAGGAAGGGTTTCGTGGTTTGTTGGTTGGTTCATGTGTGGTATTGAATCGTATTTGTTGTTTATGTTATTCTGTTTGGTTGTTATATTTTTTGTTATGAAATATTTGATTTTTTGGTTGCAGATGCAAATATAATGAACCATGTCCAAAAAAAATTGAATTAATAAATAAAATGACTGACACAAAGATCCATATGAGGCTCCAATTTTTTAGAAGAACTTGCATCTGAAACTGTTTCTTCTTCTCAAGTAGAACCAAAATTTTCTCAAAAAAAATATAAAGAAATAAAAGAAGAAAAAAATGAAGTTGATGATGATGCAGAAAGAGAGAAAAAAAGAAGTTGAGGAAGAAGAACCAAAAAAATGGAGTTGAGTAAGAAAAACAGAACAAAAAAGAAGTTGAGGATGAAGAAGGAAAATGTCAAATTTGACATTATTTTAGTACTTTGGATCATAATTAAGTAATAAAAAGATGTTATAACACTTGGAACAACGAGTTACAAGGGTTTTATATAACTATCACATAGAGTGACATGGTCATTGTATGATGAACTAGTGGGAGGATAGTCTTTGTAAAAATAATTGATAGAATTGAATGAAGGTTGTTGTATTAGACCATAATTTTGTACTTAGATATGTTGTAGGACTATATATAGTGTTACATGTTGAATAAGGTGACAATTTAATTGAATTATCCCCCAAAAGATCATTTTATGATATACATATATTGTCACATATGACATGTTTGTTGCAATATTTTAATAGAACGTGCATAATTGTTACATATAACGCTTCAAGGATGGATTAATTGAGCAATTTAGCAATGAAAAATGTCAAATTAGATCAAATTTTAGTACTTTGGACAATAATTAAAGATAATAAAGATATGTTATAACACTTGAAACAGCGATTTACAAGGTTGTTATATAACTATAATATGAAGTTACTTAGTCATTGTATGATGAACTAGTGGAATGAAAGTCTTTGTAAAAATAATTGATAGAATTGAATGCAGATTATTGTATTAGACCATAATTTTGTACTTGGACATGTTGTGAGACTATATATTAGTGTTACATGTTGAATTATGTGACAATTTGATTGAATTAACCCCCAAAAGATCATTCTATTATACACATATATGCCACATATGATATATTTGTTGCAATTTTTCCAACATAACGTGCATATGTGTTGCTACATATGACAATTCAAAGATGTGTTAATCGGTAAATTGAGCGATTTAGAAATGGGAAAATGTCAAATTGGACCATGTTTAGTATTTTGAACCATAATTAAGTAATAAAAATATGTTATAACACTTGGAACAATCATTTACAAGGATATTATATAACTATCATATGGAGTTACTTGGTCATTCTATGATGAAGTAGTAGATGATAGTCTTTGTAAAATAATTGATAGAATTGAATGAAGGTTGTATTAGATCATAATTTTATATTTGAACATCATGTAGAATTATATATTAGTGTTACATGTTAAATTAGGTGACAATTTAATCAAATTAACCCCAAAAATGCATTTTAGGATATACATATGTTGTCAAATGAAATGACATGTATGTTGTACTTTTTCCAACAGAACATGCATATGTCGCCACATATGTCACTTCAAGGATGACTTAATCAATAAATTGAACGATTTAGAAATGCAAAAAATCTAAAATTGAATCAAATTATAGTATTTTGGACCATAATTAAGCATAAAAAATATGATATAACACTTGAAACAACGATTTTCAAGGGTGTTATATAATTATCATATGGACTTACTCTGTCATTGTATGATGAAGATGAAAATTGATAGAATTAATAAGATTGTTGTATCATACCATAATTTTATACTTGGACAATTTGTACAACTATATATCAGTGTTACATGTTTAATTATATGACAATTTAATTGCATTAACACCCCAAAAGGACATTAATAATATACATATGTTGTCACATGTGACATGTCTGATGCCATTTTTCCAATATAACGTGCATATGTTGTCACATATGTCACTTCAAGGATGAGTTAATCAATAAATTGAGAGATTTAGGAATGAAAAAATGTCAAATTTGATAAAATTGTAGTACTTTGGACCATAATTAAGCAATAAAAATATGTTATAACACATCGAACAACAATTTACAAGGGTGTTATATAATTATCGTTTGGAGTTACTTGGTCATTTTATTATAAACTAGTGGTATGATAGTCTTTGTCAAAACAATTGATAGAATTGATGAATGTTGTTCTATTATACCATAATTTTTTACTTAGACATGTTGTAAGACTATATATTAGTGTTGCATATTGAATTAGGGGAAAATTTAATTAAGTTAACCCCCAATTGACAATTTTATGATATACATATGTTGCCACATATGACATGTTTGTTGCATTTTTTCAACAGAATGTGCGTATGTTTCCACATATGTCAATTCAAGGATGGGTTAATCGATAAATTTAGCGATTTAGGAATGAAAAATGTCAAATTGGAAAAAAATTTAGTACTTCATACCATAATTAAGCAATAAAAATATGCTATAACACATCGAGCAAAGATTTACAAAATAGTTATATAACTATCATTTGGAGTTACTTGGTCATTGTATGATGAACTAGTGGTATAATAGTCTTTGTAAAAATAATTGATAGAATTGATGAATGTTGTTGTATTAGACCATTATTTTATACTTAGACATGTTGTAGGGCTATATATTAGTGTTGCACTTTGAATTAGGAGACAATTTAATTAAATTAACCTAAAAAGGCAAATTTAGGATATACATACCACATATGACATGTTTTTTGCAATTTTTCCAACAAAACGTGCATATGATGCAAAAGATGACATTTCAAGGATGAGTTAATCGATAAATTGAGTGATTTAGCAATGAAAAAATATCAAAGTGGACCAAATTTTAGTACTTTTGACCATAATTAAGCAATAAAAATATGTTTTAACACTTGGAACAACGATTAATAAGGGTGTTATATAACTATCATATGGAGTTACTTGATTATTATATGATGAACTGGTTGTACGATAGTCTTTGTAAAAGTTATTGATAGAGTTGATCAAGGTTGTTGTAGTAGTTATAGTTTTGTACTTAGACATGTTGTAGGACTTTATATCAGTGTTACATGTTGAATTAGGTGATAATTTAATTGGATTAACTCCCAAAGACCATCTTATGAGATACATATGTTGTCACATATGACATGGCTATTGCAATCTTTCCAATAAAACGCGCATATGTTGCCACATATATCACTTCAAGGATGAATTAGTCAGTAAATTAAGCGATTAGCAATGGAAAAATGTCAAACTTTTTTAGATTAAATATTTTATAAAGAACAAATTTAAAAATCATTCCAATAACACAAAAAATGTCACCTTTTACCCATGAGTTTGCAAGAAATGTGTATATGTTGCCACAAGTGAAAATTTAGTTAATACATAAATTTAGCTACTTCGTCTATTTCTAAATCACAACTACATAATTCACAACAAAAGTGATAGAATTGATAAATAGTGAAACAAATTGGTATTTCTCCGAACAAATGAGGTTGTGACACCGTTCCAAATAAAATAATCATACAAAATGTTTCTTTCGAGATTCATCCCTACCGACCCTCCCCATTTCTTACCATCCTTCCAACTCCAAATGTATTGATTTTTTTTCTCAACCTGTTCACCACGATAAAAAATTCTTTCAAACAATTCCTCCATTTATTGTACGGAAAAAAACTAATAAAAAAATAATTAGTATTAATGAAGAAACGTGTAATCTATATGTTGCAACATATGACAATTATGTTGGAATATGTAAGTCATATATTACTACATATAACTATTCTGTTGTGACAAATAAGTTATATGTTGCAACATATGGTTATTCTATTGCAGAATGTAAGTCATATGTTGTTACATATAATTATTTTGTTGTGAAAATAAATCACATGTTCGAATTAAATGTGTAAGTCATATATTGCAATGTATGACTATTTTGTTGTGATATGTAAGGTTGCTATATATAACTATTCTATTGTGAAACATAAATAACACGTTGTAATAAAATGTATAAGTCATATGTTATATGTTGCAACATATGACTATTCTGTTGCGGTATGTAAATCATATGTTACTACATATAATTATTATGTTGTCACAAATAAATCATATGTTGCAACATATGACTATTATGTTGCAACATGTAAGTCATACTTTGCAACATGTGTAAGTTATACGTTGCAATATATGTCTATTCTGTTGCGATTTAAATAATCTTTATGTTGCAATATAAGAATATAATCTATTCTAATTGTCAACTGTTGCAACATATATAACCAATTGTTGGACATACAAATGTAAATTATTGAAAAAATTACAGGTTATACCCAGATGATGAATGGTTCACAGAACTATAAATTTTACTTCTCAAAACAATGGTGTGTGAACCTAATTACTTATGAAGTAATTCCAATTGACACAAAACGAAATCTGATCTACTGATTAAATTAGCTAAATCTAATTCATGAATAAGAAAAGAAGAAGAAGAAAGCTCAAGGATTAGTAGTCAAGATCAACAAAGAATGAAAAGAAGAAGATGATGAAGAGAACGAGAAGAAAGACAAGCAAGCAAGCAAGAACGAAGTAGAAGAAGAAGAAGAAGAAGAAAAAGAAGAAGAAGAAGAAGAAGAGCAATACATTGGGAGGCGGGAGAAAATTCTTTTATTTCCCCTTTAGGTATAGCTCCATTGTGGCTTCCTTCTAGTATTGATTCCTACTAAGATTGGTTAAATTAGGTTTTAGTCATTTACACTTTTACCAATCATTTAATATAAATTAACAAACTATCAACTTATAAACTTGAGAGCAACTCCACAATCCTTAATCATTAATCACATAATTATCACTTACACTCAATCATTAAAACTCATGTCATCACCTCTTTACTTTGACACCTTATTGTCACTTATAATTCAAAGCCCCAATTTAGGAGGTGGTGAAATATATTTATATTAGGGTTGCAAATTTTTAGATTTTTATCAACAAAGGGGTTTCATTTTCACTCATTTTTCCGGTCACCATCACCTCAGAATCCGACTAAGATCGGACAATCAAAACTCCAACCTGTTACTCCATTTTCTCGCATCACACAAAATCAATTATTCCTTCTCCCTTAGCCACCCAAAGCCAACCGTTCACTTCCATTACTATCACTGAAGCATTGAGCTTCTACAATCAGTTTTCAACTCCAAACGGCCTCCAAATCTATCCGAACAGCCACCCAAAAATCCTTTACTTTTCTCCCCTACAGCAAACCAACAACAAAACGCTCAACGAGCTCCGACGACGTAGCCACAAAAATGCCATTGTTTTTTTATCCTTTTCTGGTGAAAAAGTAATGGGAAAGGACCCTAAGACCTCAAACCAAACCCACCGAACAACCCTCCTTCTCCAATGACTAAAACAAATTTTTCAAGACTTCCAAACCGCCCACAAAAACTAAGCAAAAATCTCACCATAAACGTAGACCCAGACAGCCCAAAACCAACTCTGTTTTCTCCGCTTTCCCAAAACCCATCAGTGGTGAGCTCTAAGGTCCGACACATAGAAACATCAACAACCAACATTGACCAAGGAATCCATCATCTTCCAGCTCCAGAAGCTTGCGACCACGACGAACGACGAAAAACAAAACTCAAAACTCTGGTGAACAACCATCTACTACAACGTTAAATCATGTGAGCTTCAAACGGTAATATAAATCTATCCCCTATTTGTTTATTTATTCTTTTGTTTGCTTTTTTTTCTTTACAAATCTACTTTATTCCTCCATATATAATTGTGGTGGTATGTTAGGGAATCTCTAATCCAATCCTCCATTTTACTCTCCAAATATAAGGTTATCTATTTTCCAGACAATTAACTGCAATTCAATTCTCTATTTTAGTATCTTAAAAAGGAATATTTTTCTCTCTCTTTAATATTATAATATTATTTTTATTTCATTCTTATTTTCTTATTTCATAATACAAATCATTTATTTCCTTTTTCCCAAATAATTACTTTATATAATTGTTAATGTGATATAAAATTATAATTATTCTAAATTTTTAAATGACATAAATTGCAATAAAATATAATATAATACATAAATTATGGGACAAATTCAAATAAAGGTGACATACAATTACATAAACACTCTATTTTTAAAATCATTACATTGCTCCTGTAAATACTTTATTAATGCATTACGAAGTTCAAAAAGAGCATTTTTTCCTTAATTGTTTTTATGTCTAGCTAAAAATTGTTTAGGCCGGAGATTTTTATCTACCGCATTTTCTATAGTTGGAGTTGGAGTCTGTATGACATCTTGAATTGGTGCATAGATCACGTTCATACGCAATTATATGTTGTGCAGTATAATACATGTAGTCATTATATCATGTAACACTTTCTTTCTCTAGAAACGTGATGGTCCTGCAATAATTGCAAACTTGATTGTAAAACTCCGAATGCATGTTCAACATCTTTTCGGCACGATTCTTGGTTCATCGCGAAAAATTTCTTCTTTTTAGAATGAGGATCATGAATAGTTTGAAAAATTGTAGACCATTTAGGATATATATCATTAGCTAAGTAATAACTCATATTGTATTCTTTTCCTTTAATAACATGATGGGCGGGAAAGGCAATACCGCTAGCAAGATTTGAAAATAAATGTGATAATTTTAAAACATTAATATTGTAATTGGTGACAGGCAAACCAAAATAACCGTGCCATATCATAGTCAGCCACAGTTTCAAGAATAATTGTTGGTGATCCACTACGACCTGCGTATTTCCCAGCCCATGTCATTGGATAATTTTTCCATTTCCCGTATATGCAATCATGTTGCTCACCAATGTGTAGAAGCCTCGCCAACATCGTTACATGTTGTTGATCTCAAATATCGCTCACCAAAAACCTCTACAGTAGCTCGACAACATCTCTTCACACTTTCAATAGAAGTTGACTCTCCAATTCTCACTTATTCGTTAGTGGCATCCACTGGCAAACCGTATGCAAACATTATAAACACAGCAGTAATTTTTTGCAAAGTAAATCCAAATATACCTAGCGCATCAATGCGTTGTTCGAAGATGTGCCATGATCTTTAATTGCATCAACGATACGAACAAACAAATTGTCGGACATTCGATAACAACGATGATATATTGCATCATTAAAGCGTGGTGTGGTTGAAAACTTTTTCCGAATAGTGCTAGATATGAAAACGACCTATCCTATTACTAAATTATTGTTGTGATCAATTAATTATTATGTTATATATTGTATTTCATCTTGTATTTAAATTATTATGCTATGTATTATATTGTATTGTTATCTTGTATTTAAATTATTATGTTATGTGTTGCATTGTTATCTTGTATTTAGATTATCATATCATGTTTTGTATATTTAGATTAAATTCTTTTTCTTGTCATTTTAATTATGCACTCTTTATAATAATAATTAATAATAAAATAAATTGTATTGTTGATGAAAATCAAAATATAAATACTATTCATTTGAAATTAAAGTAGTATATATTAAATATATTTTTTAAAATATTATATTACATTTAAAAAGGAATTATGAATATTAATATTTCATTAATGAAATTATATGTAAAATAATATGTTAATTAGAAAGTAATAGAAATAATAAAAATATGATAAAAAGGTTAAATAAAGAGTGTGAATAGTAGTTGTCCAAATTCACCTCTCAGTAAATGGAGAATAGAGAGTGATTTGGAGGAGAGTCGGAGTGCTCATTCTTTATTTTACTCTTTAAATGTAGAAAATGAAGAGTAAACTAAAGGTGTTTGGAGAACCACTATCACCTCTCTATAAATGGAGAATGAAGGGTGATTTGGAGGAGGGTTAAATTGCTCATTCTCTATTTTACTCGTTAAATATAAAAAATAAAGAGTAAAATAAAGGTGGATCGAAGATGATGTTATTGTTAGTATTCTATTTCACATGTCACTGTCTCTATTGATTGTTATATTTAAGTTTAATCATTTTCTAATTGTTTGTTAAAGACATCTAATAATATTTCTTTTTCTTTTGAATATATTCCATTAGTAATTTGGGTTTTGTAGTCATCTTTTTATTGTTTTAACTGTTACTTTTAATATGGGTTGACCAACTTCTGTGGAGTATTAATTATTATCTTCATTTTTTGATTATCGGTGCATTACTCCTTCCTTTCTATTGATTTACTTTATTGATAAATATTATTGTTGTAAATTGTTTTTTCATCTTTTATTGGTTATTTAGTTTAATTATTGTTTTTATTATTTTTCCTGAATGAATATTTTTAATGAGTTGTTGAGTTTTCGGTGTCTAGTAAATATAATATTATTTTCATCAATATAGAATTTATTGTTTTCATATTCTTCCCTACTAAATTTTACATCCTGCTAATATTACTGTTCATACATTGTCACTGTGCATTTTTTTTATAATTTAATTGAGTCTATAGTTTGTTACTTTGCCCCATTAGACATTAATTGCCATGGTGTCATTTGATTATTTTAAGAAAAAATTACTTATGTACACAACTTTACTTACTTTATTCTCCATTTTTCCTTACCTTTTTGAAATATTACATAAATTCCTTATTTCTTTTAATTCTTAAAACTTTCAGATACATAATACCTTTCAATCAAAATCACGTTTATCACTCCCCTTTTCACTCCTCTTTTCTCTTTCTAAATTCACTCCACATTCTTAGCAGTTACTATTTTTAAATTAATTTGATTTTCAAAAGAGTTCTCTCTCTCAAATCAATCAATTCCAAACATTTGAATAGGTAGGATTTTTTCTTCACCATTGTTGTCTTCTTCCATTTTTTTCAGATTTTTTTCTGATACATTTGAGTCACACCCCAACATTTCCAATGAATTTTTACTAAATAAAAATGGTTGATTTCTGATGACTTAAATGTAAACACATATCAACCTCTTTCTTCTCGTAGACATTTCTACAAACACTTGATGGGCATAAGGTTACTCAATTAAATTCTTCTAATAATAACATGAGATCTTGGGGTTCATCTTGTCGTCCTCCAAATGTCGGTGCGATGACAATATATTAAGTAGGTTTTCACTGTGCATTCAATGAACTACCACAAATGCAACAACAATCTGATACATTATCAATATGTTGAGAAGGAGTAGGAGAAGCAGATCAGATTGTTGTGTTTTTTTTCCCGATTTTTTCTTATTCATCTTTTTTGATATATATGGATTCATATTTTCAATGTATCTAGTTATTTTTATTTTCTTAATTTAATGTATAAGACCTTCCTTTTTAACATTGTGATACATTACAAATTAACATGCTCAATATATTGTGTTCCAATTGTACAATCTTATCAATTGTGGTTATGTATTTATAGTGTTAAATTTTAGACTTACATAAATTTGAAGATTATGTGCTTGTACATATTAACCAACAAATACACTTGGTACATAAATTCTATTATTCTATAGATAAAGTATCATGTATCAAATGAATTGATATGTACATGATACACAGTATATATCATAATGAACAATTTTCAAACTTTATTACATGTATCATATGCATATCTACTCAATAAAACATGTTATTGGCAACAATTACATGTATAATGTATTGATCTGAGGCAAAAATACGCATTTTTTTTATCATTATTTACGTCATATTTATTATTTATATTTGTCTATTTTGAACATAAATTTTATGAATTTTGCTAAATTGCGTATTTTATTTGTAGAATTAATTTGGTGAAAAAATGAAAAAGTTTGGAGCTAAAACGAATTAAAGATGGAAGGTTGAAGAAAGAAATCAAGCAGGCAACTTAATGGATTAAAGTGAATAATATATATATATATATATATATATATATATA
>NC_028643.1:15461833-15464507 GCF_001406875.1 Solanum pennellii
TATATATATATATATATATATATTTCTATTATATAGAAGAGTGAAGTGGGATGACGACCAAGGGCAAAAATATAATTTCACACTAACAAAAATCTATGAACAAAGATAATAAATAATTCTAGAATTATTACTCTATATATGAAGTGAATAATGATCAAGGGAAAATTGTAATTTCACGCTATCAAAAATATACCAAGAATGAAAACAAAAATATTAAATAGTTTTAAAAACATCTTAAGTTATTGTTATTACCATTAACTTATTTTGATATTACTTCGTTTCCTTTTTATTTCTTTTGCGAGTTATTGTGATATCTATTTTATTATTACTCTATTTTACTATTACTTTAATTTATTTCTTAATATTTTTTCTATTCATTATGCTTATAAAAAAGCCTACTTTTTATATAAAATATCATGAATTAATTATTTCAATCTTTTTTTTATCTCTAATTAATAAACTTGAAAATAAATTAGTGTGACAAAATTAATAATATATATTAGATTGAAATTAAGGAAAAAGATGCTAAAATTAATTTTACAAATAAAAATGAATGAGATGATATATTTGTATTAAAGATGACCAAGACTAGAAATGTAATTTTAATTCTAATAAAATCTATCAAGAATAAATAATTTTAGAAACATCTTTCTATATATGAATTGAATGATTATCAAAGTAAAAATGTAACTTATGCAAGCAAAAATGTATCAAGAATGATAACAAGAAAATTAAATAGTTCTTGAAACATGTTTAGGTATTATTATTAGTATTACCTAATTTTTGTTATTTCTTTTTTTTTTTAATGAGTTATTGTGATATCTATTTATTATATGAAAGTTAATAAGTAATGATTACTCTTAGCTCTTAATAATTATATATCAAGTATAATATTAGGTGGAACCAATCAAAATTAAAATTAAAATTTATATATAGAAGAGTGAAGTGGGAGGACGACCAAGGGCACAATGTAATTTCACACTAACAAAAATCTACGAAGAAAGATAATAAATAGTTCTAGAATTATCTTTCTATATATGAAGTGAATCCTGATCAAGGGCAAAAATGTAATTTCGCGCTAACAAAAATCTACCAAGAATGATAACAAAAAAATGTTAAATAGTTCTAGAAACATCTTAAGTTATTGTTATTACCATTAATTTATTTTGTTATTACTTCACTTTCTTTTTCGTTTCTTTTATGAGTTATTGGGATATTCATTATGCTTATAAAAAACCCTACTTTTCATATAAAACTATCATGTATTAATTATTTCAATCTTTATTTTGGCTCTAATTAGTATACTTGAAAATAAATTAATGTGATAAAATTAATAATATATATTAGATTGAAATTAAAGAAAAAGATGTTAAAAAGTAACTTTACAAATAAAAATGAATAGGATGATACATTAGTATTAGAGATGACCGAGAATAAAAATGTAATTTCATTCTAACAAAATTCTATCAAGAATAAATAATTCTAGAAACATCTTTCTATATATGAAGTGAATGATGATCTAAGGTAAAAACGTAACTTCATTCAAGCAAAAATTTACCAAGAATGATACAAAGAAACTTAAGTTGTTCTAGGAACATCTTTAGTTATTATTATTAGTATTACCTCATTTTTGTTATTTCTTCATTTTTTTATAAGTTATTGTAATATCTATTTATTATATGTTCGTAAATAAATAATGATTACGCTTAGCTCTTAATAATTATATATCAAGTATAATATTAGGTGGAACCAATCAAAACTAAAATTAAAAGTTTTATGTATATTAAATTTTGTGTATTGAAATATTTTTTAATTTTATGATATTAAATTTGCTATGTAAAAAAATTAAAATTTATAAGTTAATTTTTTCTTTGAAATTAAATAAAAAATAAGTTCACATAAATCCAAAAAGAAGGATTCATAAATTAAAAATGAAATATATATGTTTTATTATTGAAATGAGTTTTCATATATATATTTTTAAATCTTTTGTCTTCCTTCTATTAATATGTGCATATATGTGAAGTTTTAAACATCTCAACATCTTAATATAGAAAAATAAAGATTTGAAATCTATATCTTTGCTTTAATTTCTAATTTGCTACATATTTGAAAATTGCATAAAAAAGGAAGCTGAAAACGAAATGTAACAATTTAGGATATTTTTAGAAAAACATAGTTAAAAAAAATAACGAAAATTAATTGACTTCCTTATTTTTATCGAAAAAATTTGCATACATTGTTTGAAAATAACGTAAGAACTAAAAAGTAGTAAGAATTACAGTAAAATGACAACTAAAAATATGTGATAATCATATAAGAAATGTCATGTATTTTTCAAAAATCACTTGTATCACATAAAAAAAACAGATGAAATAACATATATTATTCGATAATGACATAAAAGTAACATAAATTAACAATTTGAGAAATTTTTTTAGAAAACACATAAAAATTAAGTTCATTTTTTCAAATTTCATTTGTGTCACATAAATGTGTAGAAAAAAACTAACATACGTTAGGCCTGCGCTGGCGCGGACACACACACACACACGCACGCACGCACGCACGCGCACACACACACACACACGCACACGCACACACACACACACACACACCCCCCCACACACACGCACACGCACACGCACACGCACACGCACACGCACACGCACAC
>NC_028643.1:15464886-15599112 GCF_001406875.1 Solanum pennellii
TATATATATATATATATATATATGGAATGGAGGATGAATCAAATATGAAACTTGAATGTAGTTGTTCACGTGGCAGCCATTATGCGCAACTCTAATTATGTAAAGCGACGCAACAATGAAATCGATTCCTTCCGAATTCTATTTTCCAAATTTGTTTGGACTAAAATATTTTATTTAGGGTTTTCCACATATATAAATAGGACATAGAAATTATTATTTGGAGGAGGCAAAGAACCAAGATACAAGACATAATATAAATATTCTTCTAGCTTTGGAGGTTTGTAAGAGCCGCTGTGGAGGCCGGAGAATTTTTGTTTATTATTTTTTATCCTTAATTATTTATTTGTATTCATCATTAATAAAAGATAGTTTAGCTATTGTTATTAATTTTTTATGACTAACACAAACATATTTATTTTAATAAATTTTATTATATTTTTGAGATAATGAGTAGCTAAGCTCCACAACTAGGTTTGTGGGAACCATGAGCGATTAAAAAAGTATGAATACTAATTAAACAATTCTCAAATTGGCTCTTGCATGTACTACTAATTTTTCGCTTTTTAGAACTCTTTTTAACGAGTGCACGCGTTAAAACTCGCCTTGTTGCTACTTGCCGGACCAAGGAGGTAGTTAATAAGAAAAGAATTATCAACATAGATTTAGTGGGATACTATCTAATAGTCTAGTGTTGATTGGTGCGAAGTAATAACTAACTCATACATCGATTATGATGTCTAATATAAGGTAAAGGTAAGTGTTAATCGCTTATACACACGTAGCCGGACCAAGGTACGAGGTGAAATTCTCTAGATGTCAGACCAAGGATTTAGAGATACATAATTTACCACTTTACATGCAAAACGCTTGGGAAGAATTGCTATTACTAGGATTACCGCGTTATGAGTTTATGGGGAACACATTCCTAGTTATTGTTATTAATTTTTATTTAAATAAATACTTAGTTCAAACCTATTTTTATTTCTTTTATTTTTATTTCAATTTAAAAACCCCATTTTTATGTAACGACTATCAAGTTAAATATTTGCTATTGATAATATTCTTTCATATTATTTGTGGGATCGACCCCGACTCATAGTTGAGTAAATATATTGCATATGATCGTTTATATTTCTTTTCAAGAAGTATATTTGAACATTATCATGTATCTTTTTATAAAATACAATATTTCTCAAACAAAGTAAGATACACAAACAGTAATGTATCATGCACTAATTTTTTGGCATGATACGTAAATTCAAATTTATAGTAAGTATATCTAATAAATCGCAAGTATCATAATTCACACAGTTATGTATCTTAAACCTAACATATTACAGGCAACACTTCTTATTTAATGTATCTAGTAGAAATACAATCAATTAAAACAAGATACATATATAGTAATGTATTGATAAATCTAGCCAGCTCGAAAACACAAATCAAAAATGATTACACAACATCATAAACGATATGGATGATCCATCAAAACTATGTATCTATTCAGCCTTTTTGTCTATTGTATCAATATATAAGTGATACATTGAAAACTCAATATTTTATTTCATCACATCAACGATGTATCAAATCTCCAAAATTTCCCTCAATTACTCGATATCCAACTCAGCTGTAATGACTGACTTGATATTCACAAAATCAATATTTTAACCAAAAATAATTCCATCACTTTTGTATCATTCATACCTCACCTCACTTTCTCATATTGTGGAATGTCTCAACATGATCGATAGGTTTATGTTGTATCGGTACAATTTGTTCTTAAATTTAAAAGAGTCTTCTATAAACAAGGAGAAGAAATTGGAATTATTAATTTGTTGATTCATGATATTTGGTAACTGGTACACCTGGTGTATTCTTCATCTGCACAAAAAGTTGACCTATTTTAGTGTTGAATTCCATTTGCAGCAGTATCTTCCTCTCGTTCTCCATCAATTGAATTTACAAAATTATGTCTTGGAAATTGATTCGACCCGCTGCTAAAACCACCAAAAGAAGTTCTTGTATCTTTGTTATGCTTTGAAAGATCTTTTATACTCGACAATTTCGAATTGATAATTTGAAACGTAAATCTTATATTCAATCATCAACGATGGCGGATTTAAGATTCAAGAATTCAAATTGATAGAGATGATAATTTGATTTTTGAATTTTTGGAAGTTGTTACAGATTGGAATAAATTGATATCAATCACTTATGCATAATTTGTGGGGAAAAAAATTAATTTTACGTTAATATTCCTTATTAAGCGCAAAAGACAGAGTTTTATAATGTATCACAATTAATTTTCGCGGATGAAACTTATGTATTTGAATGACTGATATTTTAAGGGATTTTTGTAAAATAAAAAAAGTAGGGATAAGATGTAATTTAGGTCTTACACTATGGCATTTGCCTAATTTATACTTATTTTAATATGTTAGCCTTTACATTAATCATACATTAAAATTTGCTAGTAAAAATCTATCTGTCTATTTTCGAGGTCTCTCTATTTTAAAAGACGGAAATTAGTTTAAGTTCATGTATTTTTGGTGGATGAAGAAATTACCGTTGATTTCCAAGGCCTTCCATGTTAATAAGATGGTTTTTTAATTTAAATTTATTATCTTATTCATTTTTATTTAGTACTAACACTTTTAATAAGTGTTTTTACAGGTACCTCAGATTCGCTTCCCATTGAAGTTTAACCGAATAAAGTTCAAATTATATTTTTTATTTTTTATTGTTCACTTTATTGACGTTAGGCAAACTTAGGCGATTTATTATATTATTGTTTTATTTTATCACTTGTGTATATTCCATGTTTGTTATATTTGAACCCCTTACCTAGAATCTAATGATTTCGTTGATTATTTAATTGGTTTCCTAGTTTTTTCTAAAATTAGGTGGCAATTCCATTAAAATTCATTTATTCTTAAAATTCTTGTAAAATTAAGTTAATTGATTATTTTTTGAGTCACCGCGACGTTTCTTCTTATTTGAATAAAGTAGGTATTAAATATAGAATACAAAACTAAAATTGCATTTGCAACTACAATTTCTCAGTTAAGCTTTAACTAACAACACTCATTAGCTAATTAGTTCATTCAACTACATTATCACACTTCCAAGAATAGGGGCTTTAGCCAAGAATAGTGAAAAATAATAAATCATTATCAATGAAGTGTTCCTTCTGATTTGACAACGATCTGCATATCCCAAATGCTGAAATTTAAGCTATCTCACAATTTCTAAATCTCTGCTCAAAAATATAAAACAATGTTCTAGAATATAAAAAACTAAAAAATCCAGAAGCTAACAATGTGAGAACTCCTTCTCTTCTTTTTAAAATTGTATTTATAATTCATAAGATGTTTTATATAGCATTGATCTAGACATACATCTATTTATAGTATAACTTGTAATGTTAATAGCGTCAACCTAGAATTGATAGCTATATTGTTAGAAATCATCATAGTTTTAGCCATTTCATGAAGGGTTCTAATTTTGTCTTTCTTCTACTCCATTTTGTTGAGGAATCCTGGGAGGTAGAAAAATTGTGGTCAACCCCATGAGATTGACAATATAGAACAAAATTAGAATTCTCAAATTCAGTTTCAAGTAGTTACTAGTTATTTATGTTCAAGTTTTCTTATTAATGTGAAGAAGGCTTCAAATTCATCGTCTGTTGGAGTAATAAAAAGTGTCCAAGTGTACCTTCCAAAGTCATCTAATAGCACAAACAAATACACATAAGAATAAAGTTGAAATGACATCTCTATAGTAGCAGTGAAACACGACGGATAGCAGTGAAACACGACGGACCAGGTGACGGCCCGTCGTGAGTATGACAGACCGTCATGGGGTCCTTCATGTCTTACTTCAACAATGTTTATTTGGAGACCCTTAAAAGGAAAGTCTCTGACAGTTATGACGGATAAGTAGGACGGACCGTCGTGATAATGACGGTCCGTCGTAGATGTCCGTCGTGGGGCACTTAGAAAAGTATGGAGCCCATTAGGAGAGAGGTCTCTAACCGTCATGACGGTTGTGCAGGATGGACCATCGAGGGTACGACAGAACATCGTATATGTTCGTCGTGGGGCACTTAGAAAAAGTATGGAGATCCTTAGGAGATGGATCTCTGACCATCACGACGGTTGTGCAGGACGGACCGTTGAGGGTACGACAGTCTGTCGTAGATGGCCGTTAGTGGACACTTAGAGAGAAAAAAAATTGGAGACCCTTAGGACAAGGGTCTCTGACAACCATGACAGTTGAGCAGTCCACAACGGTTCGTCGTAGACGTCTGTTAGTGGACACTTAGAGAGAAAAAAAATTGGAGACCCTTAGGACAAGGGTCTCTGCAACCATGACGGTTGTGCAGTCCACGACGGTCCATCGTAGATGTCCATCAGAGGACACTTAGAAAAAGTTGGAGATCCTTAGGAATAGGGTCTGTGACAACCATAACGGTTGTGCAGGACGGAACTTCATGGGAACGACCGTCCGTTGCATATATCCGTTGGTGGACACTTAGAGAAAACGAATAGTGGGGTGTTGGGACAGACCCTATGACGGTCCGTCGTCGGGGTCTCGTTCTGTGATTCAGTGACAGAATTGAGGATGCCACAATCATCCCAAGTGACTCAAACGGAATACTTGATATTAACCTACATGTTTCTAACCAAATACCTAGCAAACTAGCAATGCTAAAACACCAATTTCTCGAGTTTTAACAAGGCAACTCGAGGGACTCTCAACCTAAGTCAGACAAAATTGGATCAAAGAGCAAAGACCCACCAAAAAGAAATAGGCCAATAGTAATTGAAAAACAAAAATGCGATGTAAATGGGTAGAGATCAGAGACACATACCAGAGAAGAGGAGAAAAACAAGCAAGTGAGGCACTAAGCTATCAAGAGCAGAAACACAGCAGCAGACTCCGACCAGTAGAAAGGAGATTTTGGGAATTTATGTGGATAAGTTGATAGGGAAGAGGATGAGAAAGGCAGGAAGTTGGAAAGGGAGGAAATGGGAGAAAGAGGGAAAGAAACGGTTTAAATGAAGGGGTGGGGGTTTAAAAGGTTGAAAACTTTTAAAATTCCCCAGTCGGGTTGGGTCGGGTTACTGGTTAATGACTCAACGAGTCCCCCACGATGGTCCATCACAGATGCGACGGTTCGTCATGGGTTCCGTTGTGGGTGCCCTAATTTTGAAAATAAATGAAAAACGTACCTGGCATGACGGATTCATGCGACGGTCCGTAGCTAGCGTGACGGTCCATCGATGTATCTGTCAGTGAATGTTGCGGAGTGATTTTCTACAAAATTTCCTGGTGATGTGCTACGTATTGGGTTGCCTCCCAACCAGCGCCTTATTTAACGTCTCGGCATGACTAAAGACACTTGATTACTCAGACTTCATCAAGATGGTATGCCTCGATCACTTCATTCGCCGATTCAGCATGCCCGAAATATATTTTTATTCATTTTCCATTCACCTTAAACCGCACACCCTCCTTGGTTTCCAACTCAACTGCTCCATGAGGGAATAGTTGGGTAATCAAGTAATTGCCTGTCCATTTGGACTTGAGCTTGGTCGGAAACAAGCGCAACCTAGAATAGTATAATAGCACCAAATCCCCAACCTTAAACTCTCATTTTTCAATTTTTAGGTCATGGTTCTTCTTCATCTTTTCTTTTGTAGAGGGATGAGCTTTCATAAGCTTTCAGGCGAAATTCATCGAGTTCATTCAACCCAGTTAACCGTTGTTCTGCAACTTTGTTCCAATCCATTTTCAACTTCTTCATAGCCCACATGGCTTTATGCTCTAATTCAACCAGAAAATGACAAGCTTTACCATATACAAGTTAGTATGGGGACATACCTATGGGAGTCTTATACGTTGTCTGGTAGGCCCAAAGAACATAATCAAGCCTCCTTGACCAATCCGTTCTACTAGCGTTCACTGTTTTTGACAATATCTATTTGATCTCCTTATTTGACACTTCAACTTGCCCACTAGTTTGAGGATGGTAAGGAGTGGCCACATTATGGCGGACCCCATATTTCTCCAATAATCCCTTGAACAATTTGTTGCAAAATTGGGATCCCCCATCAATTATAATTGCCCTTGGGGTACCAAATCGAGAGAATATATTCTTTTCCAAGAACGCAGTGACACTCTTCCCTTCATTGTTTGCGAGGGCGATAGATTCCACCCATTTAGATACATAATCAACCGCTACTAAAATATACTTCATTCCATGAGAACTCACAAAAGGACCCATAAAGTCAATACCCCAAACATCAAATAACTGAATCACAAGAATGGGGTTTAGAGGGAGCTCTTGCTTTCTTGAAATGCCGCCATCTCTTTGGCATCTATCACATGCTTTGGCAAACTCATGAGAATCTTGATGAATAGTTGGCAAATAGTAACCACATTGTAATATCTTTGAGCGGTTCGAATACCGCTATGATGTCCACCAACGGGTGAGGAATGACATGCCTCTAAAACACTCAACATCTCAACTTCTGGCACACAACGCCGAATAATTCCATCGGCACAGCTCCTATATAAGTATGGTTCATCCCAAAAGAACTTCTTCACATCGTAAATGAACTTTTTTCTTTGATGAAAGGACAAGTCTGATGGAACAATATCGCTAGCTAGATAGTTCGCAAAATCTGCGAACCATGGAATCAAGTCTTGTGAGGCAGCCAATACATGCTCATCAGGGAAAGTATCATCAATATCAATCTTATCCCCTAACTCTCTCATAGATTCATCTTCTAGATGGGACAAGTGATCGGCAACTTGATTTTCGGTCTCTTTTCTATCCCTCACCTCAAAGTCAAATTCGTGTAGCAGTAATACCCAACGAATCTACCTCGGTTTTGCATCCTTCTTTGCCATCAAATATCTCAATGCTGAATGGTCAGTATGCACTACAACTCTAGTACCTAGCAAATTGGAGCGAAATTTTTCAAAAGCAAAGACTACTGTCATTCACTGTGTAGTTTATCTGGGCTTCATTTAGGGATTTACTAGCATTGTAAATGGGGTGAAGGATTTTGTTTCTTCTTTTTCCCAATACCACACCAAGAGCAACCCCACTAGCATCGCACATCACCTCAAATGGAATGTTCGAATCCGGAGAATTAATGATAGGTGAAGAGACCAATTTTTCTTTTAGCTAGCCGAAAGCATAAAGACATGATTCATCAAAATAAAATTTACAATCTTTTTCCAGCAGTTTGTACAACGGATGCGCAACTTTTGAAAAATCTTTGATGAATCTTCGGTAAAAACCTCCATTCCCAAGAAAGCTTCTCATACCTTTTACAGAGATAGGTGGGGAAAGTCTCTCTATTACCTCGACTTTAGCTCGATCAACCTCTATGCCTTTTCTGATATGCGATGACCCAAAACAATACCTTCTTTCACCATGAAGTGGCATTTTTCCCAATTTACTACTAAATTGCAGTCTTCACATCTCTTAAGGACCTCATATAAATGGCTCAAACACCGCTCGAATGATTCACCAACCACAGAAAATCATGCATAAAAACATCAATAGCATCTTTTACCATGTCGGAGAATATCGACATCATACATCTCTGAAATGTGGCGGGTGCATTTCACAACCCAAACGACATTCTCTTGAACGCAATGGTCCCATATGGACAAGTAAATGTAGTTTTCTCTTGATCTTCTGGTGCAATAGAAATCTGATTATACACCGAATATCCATCAAGAAAACAGTACCACCCTTTTCCGACAAGTCTATCCAACATCTGATCCATGAAGGGAATAGGAAAATGGTCTTTTTCAGTCCATGCATTTAATTTACGGTAATCCATACACACCCTCCATCCAGTAATCGATCTCATTTGAACAAGTTCATTTTTCTCATTGGGGACCACAATCATTCCCCCTTTCTTAAGTACACACTGAACAGGGCATACCCAACTACCATCGGCAATCAAATATATTACTCCGGCATCCAATTATTTAATGATTTCCTTCTTCACGACCTCTTGCATAGGTAGATTTAAGCGTCTCTGGTGCTTAATACTAGGCTTATGATTGGGCATGAGTTGGATTTTATAAGAACAAGTACCAGGAGGGATCCCAATAATGTCCGCAATAGTCCAACCAATAGCTCTTTTGAACCTTTTTAGCACTTTCACCAAACTCTCAACTTGTTATTCATTCAGGTCTGATGCAATGATTACCGGCAAAGTGTAACCATTTTCTAGGAATTCATACCTGAGATACACTCAAACTTACTTCTCAAATAAGAAGTAAAGCGGTCGTATCAAGTGAAGAACCCAATTAATGAGGTTGGGATCGTTCCCACGAGGAAAATAGTTCAGACCTAACTTCAATCTATTATTACTACTATTTAGTCAATTATTTCTTTGGAAAATAAAGACAATAAAAGAGGGGTTTTTACTTCTAAATGAATGAAAATAACTATCTAAATTAAAGGTGACAACTAACAACTTCAAATGTTGGAGTTTAATCAATTAATAAAAGTAACTAGGGTTTACGTGTTCCCTACATGTTTCTAACTTGATAATTCTAACTATAACAACTCTTTCCTAGTATCTTGCATGCAAAGCGATAAGTTATGTATTTCTAAATCCTTGGTCCGGCATCTAGAAAATTTCACTCCGCACCTTAGTCCGACTACGTGTGTTGCTATACTAACCCTTACCTTTACCTCATATTAAGCATCATATTCAATATTTGACTAAGTTATTACCTCGTACCAATCAATACTATCCTATTAGATAGTATACACTAAATTTATGTTGATAATTTTTTTTTCTATTATCTACCTTCTTGGTCCGACAAGTAGCATTAAGGCGAGTTCTAACGTTGGCCATCCGCTAAATAGACTCGATCCTTAGGAGGGACCAGAGCCAACACATTATTCCTAGAAAAGATCAGTTGGGGTGAAAAAGAAAGGTCTAATATAAGCTTAAATAATTTGGATCAAAGAAGGATTAATATCATTTGGTTTTCTTTTATTTAGGCTAAAAATGGGCTATTGAACAAGGGCCAATTATCCATTCCTAATTGTCTATTACAGCTTACTTTTAGCAGGACTAACCAGGCAAGTTCTAGCTAAGTACAAATAGTGGACTATTCAAATCTTCCTCACACTCACTTGACATCTCATTACTCTACCAGATTATCAAACACCTAGCTCGAATTTTAGACTTAGGGTCATGCAGTGGTGTACCTCTATGTCATGCTTAGAGTCACACATTTATCAATTACTATGCCTAGTCATGCATCATTTCATTTTATCAGGATATCATTTTAGCCATCATGCTTTACAATTAAACTATGTACACAAGACATAGACATGCCGGTTCAACATAAAAAAATAATCAGTCTCTTGGGGAAAAAGAACAAAGGCAAGTAAACCCCAAAAGAGTATAGTGAATTGGGCTACTCAGATTTCACCCTAGCACTCACTTTCCATTTACCCCACCCCCAACAAAAAGACATGCATTCGTCCCCAATGCATAAAAAATTGAAAAACAAGAGTGGTAGGTGAAGCAAACCTGGGGCGCAAAGCGCCGACGATCAGCAAGCTCGTTGGTCTGGTTCCCCAGAACCCACTACCTCTGTAATCTAGACACCCGCAGTAGTGTCCTCAGCATCAACAACACTATCAGCAGTGCCTCCCGCTATCTCCACATTTCTGGAGCTAGATACCCCAGCAGCTAACTCTGTTGCCCTAATCCGATGCGCCTCCTCATCAGCAAGCGAGGCTCTCCTCGCACCCTCCATCTCACGGCACTCCTTCTTCCGTGCTCGAGCCTCATACTCCCCTCGACCCCTATGCCTCTTGGCATGCTCTCGAGGGGGAGGTGGTGGAATCTCAGAAGTGGCGAATAAGGCCTCCATCACTGTGTCTTCAACAGGCTCTGCAGAAGGGCCTCAGACTCGGGCACCCTATCCTCTAAGATCATATCGATGTCTGCGCGAAGTATGTCGACCACAACCTGAACGGTCATCACATCCACCTGAGGGGCTGGCCGGGCTAACACCCGCAACTCAAAAGCGTCCAAGCACTGATGAACCTCAGCGATCTTCCGCTCTGTGTGCTGGACCATTCTCCGCTCCAAGTGCTCTTCTGCCTCAGCAATAGACCTCTACATCCAAGTCTGGATGTGATGCATAAGTGTAGCCATTTGTGCCTCTAATTTCTGGACCGTAGCAAGTGGGACCAGAGCGAGGAAAGGGGATGAGCGAGAGGAGCTCGGGGCAATGCTACGACCCGGGATAGACTCGACGGGGGTAGTGTCAGTGGAAGACGCCTGCGTAGCCGTGCGGGCCTGTGCTACCATATCAGCCAGATTGTCACCAAGTGGAGGCAACTCTGGACGGGGCCCTCTGCGTGGAGCCAACTCATTGGCCTCATCCCTGATGAGGCCGATATCAACAGTGCCCAGTGGGGTCTTGAGTTGATCAACGTGCCATATAGGCACACCTGCAGACCTACATAGAGAAAATATCATTCACGGGAAAGAGTAAGTAGTTGTGACCTTAAAAGCCCTCTCGTGCATGACCGCCTGTAGAAGCCAAGCAAAGTCCACTTCAAACCCGGCTATCATTGCAGCCGTAAGTACTGCACGATCCCATGTGACTATATTATCAGCGGCTGTGGGGGAAAGGTAGTGGCGGACAGTTAACCATAAAAATTTCACCGTGAAGGTCAGGTTAGCCTTCTTCAGGGCTCCCTTCGGCTCGATCACCAGTCAGCACCCTCTCCATCAACAGACAAGTGTAGGGCCATCCACCTCATTGTGGTCTCTCTCAGCGATGGCTCACGCGAGAATTGGCCATCTGTGACAATTTGCCACCGGTAGTCAAACTCGGCGGTGAGAGGGGTCCCGTTGGCATCAACATCCTCGCCATATAAATACTATCGGATGGCAGGTAGGGAGATATCAACCTGAATGCCACGTTCTCAGACATGCTCCAGTGGGGCCTATTTGGCGAGGGCAGCCCGCCTATCAATCTGTGATCTGAGAGTAGCCACGTAAGAGGCGTAGAACTTTCAGACCAACTCTTCAATATAACGTCCCAACGAACGCGCTGTCCACTACAGTTTATGTCTGGTGAAGAGATTGTGGATCTCTGGCATAGTCGGGACACTTCCCGTAAGGACCCGCTGCTCCAATGTAAGTGTCCGTGTCATGAATCCTTTTTCATTCAGAAACTTTGCATCTACATAGACTTGATACTGCCCGTCGACACGCCACCAGTTGGGCTGGTCGGTAACCGGAGTGAGAGCACGAGTCGGTGAGCCGGGTGTTGATTCAGAACTGTCAGCCTCATCAAACGAGGCAGACTGTGCAGTTGTGGCGGATGCAGGGACCTCAGCAGATCCGGAGGCTTCCTCCGACCACAAAACTCCTAAGGAGCCAGACGCTCCTTCTTCATGAGTAGCTGACCCAGAATGTGTGCCGGTCAGTGTGCGCTCCTCATCAGACTGGGAGGCATTGACTACGCTGGACGCCACCTTTCTGGGTGTGGCTCTGGCAGCGTGTGTAGCTCGGGATGGGGTGGAAGTGCTTGGGGGCACGTACTCAGGGTCACGCTCATCATCAGAGCCAATGACCAGGCGGGCAGACGGTGCAACAGACTTCGATCGCCCACGTGCGTAGACTCGATCTTGTTTTGGTGCCATAATAGATAATACCTGTAAAGAATCATTATTAGTACTAGAAGGAGCAAACAAGACAAGCAAAGCGACACAAAATAAATAAAAGAGTTAAGATGTAATGACATTTCTATAGTAACAGTGAAACACGACGGAAAAGGTGATGGCTCGTCGTGAGTACGACGGACCGTCATGGGGTCCGTCATGTATTACTTTAAACTATGTTTATATGGATACTCCTAAAGGAAAGTCTCAAAACAAGTATGACGGATAAGCAGGACGGACCGTTGGGATTATGACGGTCCGTCGTCGATGTCCGTCGTGGGACTTAGAAAAAAGTATTGAGACCATTAGGAGAGGGGTCTCTGACTGTCATGATTGTTATGCAGGACGGACCATCGAGGGTATGACGGTCCGTCGTAGGTGTCCGTCAAGGGACACTTGGAAAAAGTATGGAGACCCTTAGGAGAAGGGTCTCTGACCGTCATAACGATTATGCAGGACGGACCATCGAGGATATGACGGTCCGTCGTAGATGTCCGTTGGAGGATACTTAGAAAAAGTGAGAGACACTTAGGAATAGGGTCTTTGACCATCATGATGGTATGTGCAGGACGGACCGTCGTGGAAATGACGGTCCGTCGCATGTGTCCGTTGGAGGACACTTAGAAAAAGTGAGACACCCTTAGGAACAGGGTCTCTGACAACCAGAACGGTTGTGCAAGACGGACCGTTGAAAACGACGGTCGTCGCATGTGTTTGTTGGAGGACACTCAGAAAAAGTGAGAGACCCTTAGGAACAGGGTCTCTGACAACCAGAACGGTTGTGCAGGATGAACCCATCACTAAGAAATAGGCTAATACTAATTGATAAACAAAAATGCAATGTAAATGGGTAGAAATCAGAGACACATACCTGAGAATTTCAGAAAAACAAGCGAGGAAGGTACTTGGTGATCAAGTAGAGAACCACAGCAGCAGACTCCGACTAGTTGAGAGTGGATTTTAGAAATTGGGGAATTTTGGAAAATGATCGGTTGAAAGAAAGAGAGGTAGGAAATTGGAAGTTGAAAAGAGAGCGAAATGGGAGGAAGAGGGAAGGAAATAGGTGAAATGAAGGGGGTGGGGTTTTTAAATGTAAAGAATTTTTAAAAACCCCAGGCGGGTCGGGTTGGTACACTTTATTGATGACGCGACGAGTCCCCGACGACGGTCCGTCTCAGTTGTGACGGTCCGTCATTGGTTCCATCGCGTGTGCCTAGTTTTGAAAATAACAGAACGACGAACCTGGCACGACGGATTCATGCGAGAGTCCGTCGCAAGCGTGACGGACCGTCGATGTATCCGTCAGTGACTGCTGCAGAGTGATTTTCTGCAGAATTTCCTGGTGATGTGCCTGCAAATTTAAAATCCATTAGTAAAAAATGCTACCATCACTAACAAGAAAAACTATAAGTATTGGGTTGCCTCCCAACAAGATCCCGATTTAACGTCGCAGCACGACTGTGGACACTTGATTAGTCAGCCTTCATCAAGATGGTATGCCTCTATCACTTCATTCACCGATGCAGTATGCCCAAAATAGAGTTTTATTCGTTCTCCATTCCCCTTAAACCGCACTCCCTCCTTGGTTTCTAACTCAACTACTCTATGAGGGAATACTTGGGTAATCAAGTAAGGGCCAGTCCGTTTGGACTTGAACTTGCCCGGAAGCCAAAACAACCTAGAACTGTCTAAAAACACCAAATCCCCAACCATAAACTCTCGTTTTTCACTTTTTAGGTCATTATCCTTCTTCATCTTTTCTTTGTAGGATATAACAGATACCGATTGGAGCTCACCACTCTGCCTCATAGACCTACAAATGTTGAAGGTCTCTTCTTCATCGTTCAACCGAAATTTCATCTGCCCCTTTTCCATATAAGGCTCTACCCGTAGCAAGGAATGGCCTCTTAAGAATAATAGGCACTTCAAAATCGACTTCACAATCAAGAATAACAAAATCTGCCGGAAATATGAACGACTCCACCTTTACTAGCACATCGTGGAGTATCCCAATTGGCCTTTTCACTGTTCGATCAGCCATCACTAGCCGCATCGCAGCAGGCTTTGGGTCACCCAAACCCAACTTCTTGTAAATAGAGAGGGGCATGAGATTTATGCTTGCTCCCAGATCACATAATTCTTTCGCAAAATGTAATGACCCGACTGTACAAGGAATAGTGAACACACCCCGATCTTCTTTCTTTTGTACGAGAGATCTTGTATCAATAGCACTACAATGCTTCATTCTATCATCATCCTCGAAAGTGACCGATCTTTTCTTTGTAACCAGATCTTTCATAAACTTGGTAAAACCGGGCTTTTGTTCTAGAGCTTCTACCAAAGGAACATTGATAGAAAACTGCTTCAACATTGTTATAAAACGCCGATATTTACCATCCTAGGTCTTTTTCACTAATCTCTGAGTAAAGGGGGGTGGGCATGAGAATTACCTTTATAGAGACTTCTGCATCTTTCCAGTGCTATCTTCTTCTTCACCACTATCCTCTACCACCTTATCATTATCCTTTCTCACCTTTTCCTCATTAGACGACATAGGTGGGTCAATGGTTTGCTTACCACCCCGAGTAGTGATTTCCATACAGTGTGCATCATTTTTCGGATTTTGGACAGTGTTGCTAGGAAAAGTGCCCGGTTGCCGTGTATTCACAGTCGCAGATAATTGTGCTATTTGTAACTCGATCTGCTTAATCGATATTGCATGTGTATCGACTTTCTGCCCAATACCCGCTAAATCACTCATTAACTCTTTAATATGCTCATCATTAGCATCGAACCTCCCCATAAGAACTACCCGCTATAGTATCTAATACCGTTATTATTATCATCCTGTTCCCGATAGAAGTATTCCTTCAGTGACTCATCATCTATGCGGTGATTGGGGACGCTTCTCAAAAACGAGGTGAATCTATCCCAAGAACTACTAACTAACTCTCCTGGTAGTGCCACAAAGCTGTTCACTCTGTCTTTGTGGTTTAGTTTCTTGGAGACCGGGTAGTAGCGTGCTAAGAAAACGTCCCTTAGTTGGTTCCAAGTGAAAATTGAGTTGTAAGGGAGCTCAGTGAACCAAATAGCAGCCTCTCCCGTCAGTGAGAGAGGAAACACTCTTAGCCCTATTACATCCAAGTCCAAGTCAGGCCTCCCTACACATCTTTTACACACTGCCCTTACCTTAGCTATATGGGCATGTGGATCCTCAGAAGGTATCCCTAAAAACAAACCTCTAGCAGTTAGCGTTTGCATCAGGCTACTAGTTACCACAAAGGTGTGGCCTGGTGGTAGAGGGGGAAAGACAGGCGTCCCATCGGAGTCTGCTATATTGTCATAGCCTCTGTAGTATTCTTGGGGACGTGGAGTGGGGTTCTGTCCCCTCTGTTGGTTCTCACCTGGAGCATCGGGTAACAACTGACCATGAACATCAACCGGGGCTGGGATGTTCTTGTTTGGATCATCATCATTAATACCCAAGTTTCGATTCATGTTGCATAGTGTACGCTCTAATTCGTCATCGTAGGGAAACAAGGGTTCTCTTCCTCTCCGTGTATTTGTCATACAAGCAAGATGGTTCTGCAAAAATCAAAAACAATAAAACATAGTAAAATCAAGAAAATATTGACTAACCTATAGTAATAAGCTGAAGTTAAACCAAAAGCTACTTTCCCAGGCAGCGGCGCCAAAATTTGATACGCTCAAACTTACTTCTCAAATAAGAAGTAAAGCGGTCGTATCAAGTAAAGAACCCAACTAATGAGGTTATGATCGTTCCCACAAGGAAAATAGTTCAGACTTAACTTCAATCTATTATTACTACTATTTAGTCAATTATTTCTTTGGAAAGTAAAGACAATAAAAGGGGTTTTTTTACTTCTAAATGAATGAAAATAACTATCTAAATTAAAGGAGACAACTAACAGCTTCAAATGTTGGACTTTAATCAATTAATAAAAGTAACTAGGGTTTACGTGTTCCCCACAGGTTTCTAACTTGATAATTCTAACTATAAATATTCTTTCCTAGTATCTTGCATGCAAAGCGATAAGTTATGTATTTCTAAATCCTTGGTCTTGCATCTAGAAAATTTCACTCCGCACCTTGGTCTGGCTATGTGTGTTGCTATACGAACCCTTACCTTTACCTCATATTAAGCATCGTATTCAATATTTGACTAAGTTATTACCTCGTACCAATCAATACTAGCCTATTAGACAGTATACACTAAATCTATGTTGATAATTCTTTTCCTATTATCTACCTCCCTAGTCCGGCAAGTAGCATTAAGGCGAATTCTAACGTTGGCCATCCGTTAAAAAGACTTCTAAAGGAAAGAATTATCAAACATGCAAGACACTATTCTAGAATTGTTATTTTAGTTAAGTTTTACCTCATTATTCACCTATGGTTCCTACAACCCTAGTTATGGAGTTTAGTTACCCATAGTCATAATCACAATATTCAAATATCTAATATAAGAATTCATGCACTTACTTCAATGAGAAATAACAAAATCCAGAAGTTCACTTGATTAATCAACAAAAATCACTACCAATCAATTACTGAAATTAATGGAAGACTAAATTTTCTCCAAAAGTGTAATAGTAATCACAAAGTCTAATACACAAAAGAAGCTCAAATAACCAAGAGTCTAAAAATAATCAAGAGTATAACCCCAAAAACGAGGTTTTTTGAACTATTTATAAAAAAATAAAAAACTAATTAAATAAGGACTCTATTTGCTGGAAATCTGTCAAAATATGGCTGGGTCGACGGACCTCGCGACGGATCGTCGTGGTCACGACGGGTCATCATGGACTCCGTCGTCCCATACTTGTGCAATTTCTTCTTCTGCTCTCTTCATTACCCTAGACGGCAGGTATGACGGATCGTCACAGGCACAACGGTCCGTCGGGGGTTTCCATTCCATAACACTTTAACTCTTGAAAATTGGGTATTGGGACTACTTCTCTGATCTTCATGACGAACTAGCAGGACGGACCATCATAGCTACGATGGTCCGTCACGCACTCCGTAACCCTACACTTGATCAGACTTCCTCATCTTCCTTCAGCATCTGCACTACGATGCCATCTACGGACCGTCACAGGCATGAAGGACCGTCACAAGCTCCGTAGGTGGTACTTTTCTGCATTTCTTGCTCAAAAACCTCCTCATTCATCTATTAGACAGATTTCCTGCAAATAAAGAGAAACTTACATAAAAATTATTACAAAAAGGCTTTTGGACACACTAAACTTAAGGAAAAATTATTAAAAATACCATGAAACCACAATATATCAAGGTGGGAGAGATTTTAGTTCTAACTTTGGAGCCACCTGTATAGATGGTTTCGCGGGTGGAGACTCTCGATTTTCATGTCTAACTCATATTTCTTCGGTTTAAACCGAACATCACCACGATCAAGAGCCGCGACTAATGACCCATACTCATCAATGCAATCGTTATCAAAATTCATTATCACTGCCGATAATGCTTCTACACCTAGACGTTCTTCTATTTGTATCTCGGATGACTTACCAACTTTGTGGGATATAGCAGATACTAATTGGAGCTCACCACTATGCCTCATGGACCTAAAAATATTGAAGGTCACTTCTTCATTATTCAATCGAAATTTCATCTGCCTATTTTCCATATAAACTAAGGATCTACCGTAGCAAGGAATGGTCTCCGAAGAATAATAGGCACTTCAAAATCGACTTCACAATCAAGAATAACAAAATCTGCCGGAAATATGAATGACTCCACTTTACTAGCACATCGTGGAGTATCCTTATAGGCCTTTTTACTTTTTGATCGGCCATCAGTAGCCACATCACAGTGGGTTTTGGATCACCCAAACCCAACTTCTTGTAAATCGAAAGGGGCATGAGATTTATGCTTGGCCCCAGATAACATAATGCTTCGCAAAATGTAATAACCCGATTGTACAAGGAATAGTGAACGCACCCGGATCTTCTTTCTTTTGTACTAGAGATCTTGTAGAAATAGAACCACAATGCTGCATTCTATCATCATCCTTAAAAGTGACTTATCTTTTCTTTGTAACCAGATATTTCATAAACTTGTCATAACCGGGCATTTGTTCTAGATCTTCTCCCAAAGGGACATTGGTAGAAAGCTGCTTCAACATTTTTATAAAACGCCGATATTTACCATCCTCGGTCTTTTTCACTAATATTTTAGGAATGGGGGGAGGGGGTCTAGGCATGGGAGTTACCTTTTTAGGCACTTCAGCATCTTTTCCAGTGTTATGTTCTACTTCACCACTAACTTCTACCACTTTATCATTAAATTTTATCACCTTTTCCTCATTAGACGGCATAGGTGGGTCAATGGTTTGCTTACCACCCCGAGTAGTGATTGCCATACATTGTCCATCATTTTTCGGATTTTGGACAGTGTTGCTAGGAAGAGGGCCTGGTTGCCGTGTGTTCACAGTCGCAGATATTGGGCCATTTGCAATTAAAGCTGCTTAATCAATATTGCATGTGTATCGACTTTCTGCCCAATACCCGCTAAATCACTCCTTAACTCTTTACTGTTCTCATCACTAGCATCGAACCTCCTCATCCTTTTGTGCAACATATCCTCAACTAGCGCCATACTACCTCCGCCATCCCTAGGGGCAACTTCACGATTTTGAGGAGGAACATTGGGCCCATTCCTATCATTTCTGTTACCATAGTTACCCTTGGTGAAGTTGTTGTTGCGGTTGTAATTTCCATCTCGGACATAATTACCCTCACGGTTATAGTTACCATAGTTCCGACCTTGGTTTCCTTGACCTTGGCGCCAATTCTCCTGATTTGAGCCTTGGGCATTCGGTCGGAGATCCCCCGTATGCTTATTTACCGCACAGAAATCCTCCTCACAATAATATTCATCATTTGGCGGTGGTGGTTTAGACAAGTAGTTCACTGCATTTATCTTTTTTGCACCCCTAGTGACATGATTTAATACCAACCCAAGCTCAGTTCTCATCTGAGCCATCTCTTCACGAATCTCATCTGTGGCTGGGTTGTGTGTGGATTGCACTGCGAAGGTATTTATTCCAGTATCTAACTTCCTAGTACTCCAAGATTTTTTATTCTGGGAGATTTTCTCTATCTTTTCGGCAATCTCGGCATAAAGACACTCCCCATAAGATCCATCCGCGATAGTATCCAATACCGCTTTATTATTATAATCCTGTACCCGACAGAAGTATTCCTTCAGTGACTCATCATCTATGCGGTGATTGGGGATACTTCTAAAAAATAAAGTGAATCTATCCCAAGAACTGCTAACTGACTCTCCTGGTAGTGCCACAAAGTTGTTCGCTCTGTCTTTGTGATTTAGTTTCTTGGAGACCGGGTAGTAACGTGCTAAGAAAACGTCCCTTTGTTGGTTCCAAGTAAAAATTGAGTTATAAAGGGGCTCAGTGAACCAAATAGCAGCCTCTCCCGTCAGTGAGAGAAGAAATACTCTTAGCCCTATTACATCCAAATTCAAATCAGGCCTCCCTACACAACTTTTACACAGTGCCCTTACCTTAGCTATATGGGCATGTGGGTCCTCAGAATGTAGCCCTTAAAACAAACATCTAGCAGTGAACATTTGCATCAGACTACTAATTACCACAAAGGTGTGGTTTTGTGGTAGAGGGGGCAAGACAAGTGGCTTATCGGAGTCTGCAATATTATCATAACCTCTGTAGTATTCTTGAGGACGTGGAGTGGGATTTTGTCCCCTTTGTTGATTTTCACCAGGATCATCGGGTAATAACTGACCATGATCATCAACTGGAGCTGGGATGTTCTGGTTTGGATCATCATCGTTAATACCCAAGTTTCGATTCATATTGCATAGTGTACTTCTAATTCGTGGTCGTAGGAAAACAAGGGTTCTCTTCCTCTCCGTGTATTTGGCATACATGGAAGTTAGTTCTGCAAGAATCCAAAATAATAGAAAAGTAAAATCAAGAAAATATAGACTAAACTTTAGTAATAAGTTTAAGTTAATCTAAAACCTACTTTCTCCGGCAGCGGCGCCAAAATTTGATACGCTCAAACTTACTTCTCAAATAAGAAGAAAAGAGGTCGTATCAAGTAAAGAACCCAACTAATGAGGTTGGGGTCGATCTCACGAGGAAAATAATTCAGACTTAACTTTAATCTATTATTACTATTATTTAGTCAACTATTTCCTTAGAAAACAAAAGAAAGAAAAGGGAGTTTTTAACTCTAAGTTAATGAAAATAATTAACTATATTAAAATAACCAACTAACAGATTCAAATCTCAGAGCTTAATCAATTTATAAAAGTAACTAGGGCTTCAGTGTTCCCCATAGGTTCCTAACTTGATAATTCTAACTATAACAACTCTTTCCTAGTATCTTGCATGTAAAGTGATAAGTTATGTATCTCTAAATACTTGGTCCGGCATCTAGAAAATTTCACTTCGCACCTTGGTCCGGCTATGTGTGTTGCTATACTAACCCTTACCTTTACCTCATATTATGCATTGTATTCGATATTTCAATAAGTTATACCTCGTACCAACCGACACTAGCCTATTAGATAGTGTACACTAAATCTATGTTGATAATTCTTTTCCTATTATCTACCTCCTTGGTCCGAAAAGTAGAAATAAAGCGAGTTCTAACGTTGGCCATCCGTTAAAAAGACTTATAAACGAAAGAATTATCAATACATGCAAGACACTATTCTAGAATTGCTATTTTAGTTAGATTTTACCTCACTAATCACCCATGGTTCCCACAACACTAGTTATGGAGTTTTGTTACCCATGGTCATAATCACACTTTTCATATATTTAATATAAGAATTCATGCACTTACTTTAATGAGAAAGAATAAAATCAAAAAATTCACTTGATTAATCAACAAAAGCACCAACAATCAATTCCAGAAAAAGTGTATCAATTACTGAAATTAATCCTTACATACTTGAACAATAGAACTAAATATTATCAAAAAGTCTAACCGTCTAACCAAAAGTCTAACACCAAAAACGAGGTTTTCCAAACTATATATAATAAAAACAAAAACCTAATAAAAGAAGGATTCTAATTACTGAAAATCTGTCAAAATGCGTTTGAGTCGATGGACCTCGTGACGGACCGTCGTGGTCACGACGGGTCGTCATGGCCTCCGTCATCCCATACTTCACAAATTCTTCTGTGTCTTTCTTCATTACCCTTAACGAACAGGTACGACGGACCGTTCCAAGCACAACGGTCCGTCGAGGGTCTCCGTTCCATAATACTTTAACTTCTTGGAATTTGGATACTGGGACTACTCTCTGATCATTACGACGAACCAGCAGGACGGACCGTCGTGGCTATGCGGTCCATCATGGACTTCCATAATCCACACTAGGTCAGACTTCCCCATCTTCTTTCAGCAGCTTCTCTCCTCACTACGATGCCACCTACGGACTGTCACAGACTCGACGGACCGACATAAGCTCCGTAGGTGGTCTCTTCTGCATTTCTCACTAAAAAACTTCCGCTTTTATCTTTGGACAGATTTCCTGCAAATAAGGAGAAACTTACATAAAAATCAATACAAAAAGGTTTTTGGACACACGAAACTTAAGAAAAAAGCATTAAAAGTACCGTGAAACCACGGAACATCAAAAGTCCTATTACTAATCTTTAGAAATAACTTTGTTTAATTGTATGTGACTCGCGCGACCTATGTGTTCATGTCATACTAACGGATCTATGTCCACTAGACTTACGCATAAAAGACTTTCAGCAGGTACTTTTTTAGTATCTACGATATATACATACTTATATCTTTGACTAGTTCAGAAAGTTTCCTTTGTTTTGAGATTTGTTACTTCAACTCTATTGGAAGAGAAAATTATCTTGTTTCCTTTATCACAAATTGTGATATGCTTAGCAAGTTGTGACTCAAGCGTATAACAGGATACACATTTTCGATTGAGTGTTCATTAGTCTTACCTATTTTTCCAATGCCTTTAATTTGGCCATTTTGTCAATTCCCAAAGGCTATCATTCCACATTTTCTTTCTTTAAGTCAAATGAATTTTTATTTATCTCTAGTCATGTGCCTTGATCAAGCGTTATCCATATACCAATGTTGCTTGCTTCCTCTCACCTTTTCCTTAAAAAATCAAGGGTTTTAGATTTTGAAAGCCAGATTAACTTGGGTCCTTTATTTTGATCAATAGGGTGAATAAGATCCTTGTATATCCAGTTAGGCTTTTTTCAATTTCTTTAGTACATATGTGTTCCTATGATAAGTGTCAATTCTAATATTTTTTGTAGTACTAATTCTGGTTATAGGATAGGTGTTTCTAGAGTGATCTATGCTACCATAAAGTGTGCAAACCCTAGGAGTCCCATTTATAGTTTGACTATTAAAAACTATTCCAACTTTTATGAAGTGGGTGTTAAATCCTAGATGGATTACAATTATGGAAGACTTAGTCCATATATTTGCTCGTTGAAGCTCATATTTGGTGTTAGCTAATTTAAAATTAATTCTTGTAGATTTTTCTTTTTTTCGAAAAGTGATTCGTCTTTAAGTCTTTAGACATCCTGTTCACTAATGGGTTGATCACTCTCCTTATCCTTTTCCTTGCCAATGACACATTATTTTAAATTTTCAGTTCAGGTTACAAGAATCAAGTTCATGAGTATTTTCTAGCATAGCTAGGTTTGTTTCTTTTAACTAGGTATTGGGGTTTTTCAAGATCAATGTACTCAAACATTAGAATAGTCATCGAAGCTACCAATTAATCCCTTTCACTATTTTTTTATGGTATTTGTTATGAGAGTGAGCTCTAAAGACAATAATTTGGTTTGAAGGGCAAAAACTATCCTTAAACTATAGGAAAAGGTCAAAAAATGATATCTTATCCATAGTTTTGTCTAAACATACCCTTTCATTCACGTTTTTTGCTCACTTTTACCCTTTCATTCACCTTTTTGACTAACTTCTTCCGTTATGAGTAACAACCAAATTTTATTTATTTTAAGAAAAATCTTTATTATGTGTCATTTTCTTATTGTATAAAACAATAATCTCATCTATATTAATTTCCCCCCATAATTTATTCAAATAGAAAAATAATACCTCTTCAAGACCCCTCTCTTTTTTAAAAATATCTAGTAATTTTTGTATTAACTCTAAATAAAGTTTGTTTTATACATTAATATATTATAAAATATATTAATGATGCCTCCATGATAACAACATATCATGTTATTCATAAATCTTAAGCAATATCTATCTTCCCTTTTAAAAATTAAAAAATTGTTAATTTATTTTTTTTGTATGTGATAACTACGTTTCAAAGAAAAGTTCTACAAACAATTAAAAGAAAAGGAAACAAAAGCATCTGGGTGATCGTAGCCATTGGGAAAAGTACAGTAGGAAAATAGAGCGTAAAATTTTTGTAATGTATTTATGGATAAAATCTTAGCCGATAAATTTTTTTAATTGATTAAATCTTAGCCGTTAATTTTTTCTTATATCAAGAATCTTCAATCTAGGTAAAAAATTGAGAACATAGAGAGAAATAAATGGAGAGGAGTTGGATCCAAAAATAAATTAATAATAAGAAACTACAATAAATACAAAAAACTACAAGATCTTCTTAAATAAAAAATTGGGGTCATCAAGATGTATATTGCTTTGATATGGATAAATAATGAAAAATAATCTAATTGAGGTAGGGTCTTTATATTATCCACTTGGAGAATGACACATATTAAAAAATTTTAAAAAATAAAGAATAAAGAGAGCTGTTAGTTTCAATTATGTAAGTGAGCCAAAAAGGTGCATAGAAGTATATTTTTAGATCAAAAGATGGATGAAGGGTATTTTAAAAACATTTTCTTATAGTCTAGGGGTGTTTTTGGACATGTTCCGTAATTTTTCTTCGAATGTAATTTAAACTTATCTTTGAGATCAGAAATATTGACCTTCTCTTCCTCAGTGTCAGAATCAAATTCAGGTTTTAAATCCTTTATGGTCATCAATGCAATGACGTCATGTTCGTTAGAGTTGTCTAAACCTGTGCCCAGCCAACTTACGGAGCTTGATTATATTTTTCAACTTTTCCTTTTGTTTTTCGGTTCTCTTTCTTCTTTTCAACCCTTTATTTTTCCACTCAACTTCACACATAGGACAATCTTTAACTTGATAGTCAGTTTTATCATATTTATAACATCCATTTTCTGTCCTTTTTGGTGATCTTCTCCTTGGTAGGAGAAAGTTTCTTCCCATAGTTCATGCCTTTATTGAAATTTCTACTTATCAAGGCAATATCCTCATCATCGATATCAGATTCATTATGCTCATTCGTTTCCTTGAGAGAAATACTCTTATCTTTATTTCCTTCACTTCTTTTGGCATTTTCGACGTTCATCTAACATGTGTTAGATTCCCTACAAGCTCATCTAAGGTCATATTTGTTATGTCTTTGGACTCTCTTCCTACACTAACATTGATTTACCATGATTTAATCATTCCCATGATTTAGGAAGAGTTCAAAGAATCTTATCTTCATGTTCCTTTGTAGTGTATATTTTTCCCAAGAATATTAATTTTTTTACCACTATGGTGAATCTAGTGATGATATCCTGAAGTGATTCTCCATTCTTCTTCTTGTAGGACTCATTTTTAGTGCAAAGTCTAGCGATTCTGAACTTTCGAACTTGACTAGTACCTTCATGTATGTTCAGAAGTGTATCCCATATTTGTTAAGTTATGGTACATCCATAGATGCGGTTGAACTTGTCAGGTCCGAGTCCAAATAATAGAATGCATTTTCCCTTGGCATTATTTCTTAGCATTATGTAGTCAGCTTCTCCATATTGAGCCTTTGTTTTAGGAACGTCCTTTTCTTCGTTATCCTTGATTCTAAGCATAAAAATTTTGTTGGTGATTTTCATCCATATTTCATAGTCTTTATCTTAAAATGAAGTCTTCTATCCTTGTTTTAACATCCCAAATTTGATAATGGGAAAAATCTAGACTTCTTAAAACTTACAGATACCGCCGATGAAGGCCCACCTACAGACCGTAGCTGGGACCAGATGCAGTAGGTGTAGACTTAGGTTGGCCACCAAGAATTCCTAGAAAACGATTGACCAACGGAGAGACTATGGACCATATGTGGGACCACGGTCCTTGGTTCAAGGTCCCAGTTCCCCTCACTAATGTCAGACAACGAACTAACAGGACGGATCGTCAGTTGAGCTACAGTCTGTCGGTCTTGCTCGTCGGTCGTTCAATCGAATTTTAATTTAAGGGTAGTTGGGCCGTTTCCTAATTTTTTATTTTCCCTAAACTACTTCGATTTGGTCAGTTTAACCATAGTATTCTAGTCATATTTCCCCTAAGCGAATCGTTCACCAAAATTCTTCAAACACAGAACAAAGATAAGGTATCAATTTTCTCAAAAACAAGCATCAGGTTTTCTCTGTATATTTTGTCACCAGGTATGTGGTATTTCTGTAGTGATTTCTTTTCGTCCACTAGGTCTATAGAGCCAAATTCTTGATTCTACATATCTTGTTTAGACCTAGGGTTTCTACAACATTAGATATTGCTTGTGATTTAGGTGTTATAGTATTCTTGATCGAATTATCATTCTTTCGTAAGATTTTTTCTTAGTTCCTTGTATGAAACACATAACCCTAGTTGTGTAGATTCTCTTAGTTCATGAATTACTCTTGCTAGGTCATTTAAACCGATAAACATGCTCCAATTTCAAATGTTACACTCTCATCATATTTGCATCTCAGAACATTGAGGTATCAAGTATTTCAGTTAATTTGTGTCATGTACATTTTGAGTTTGGAGTAATCTTAAGACCGAGTTGGACTAGGGTTTAAGATACCCTTATAGTCCTAGAACTACTTTCCCCCATATGAGTATAAGTACCCTCACTGGGCATAAAATTTAGTGATCACGCCTGTCTTGTCTTATACACCTGGCAAGGTATATTGGGTCCTCTTGACGGGTATATACATCGGACTACGCATTTAGCTCACGTGATTTTATGTTTGTTAACACTAGCTTCCACAGTCAGTCTCTAGTGCATTTGGCAAAGTTTCAATTATACTTTATATTAAGTCTCGCCATGTCATGTTTATGATCAGTACTTAGTCATTACATTCAAATTAGTTCATTTATGAATATTTTAGTATTTACATTATGTTCAGATTATGTCATTGCTCAATTATGCTTTATTCAAATTTCATATTTGTTTAGTTTACATTCTATATCATGTATGCTCAATATATTCCAAGTACTAACACATGCTATACTCTACACCCTTTGATGATGTAGGTTCAGGTTATCAGCATTCAAATCGCGCATAGATCGTTCTCCATTCGTACTCTACAACATAAGTGGTGAGTCCTCATTATTTGAGTACAATACACATTTTTTTTCATTTTAGTCTTTTGATTTGAATGTCAGATTTTGCTAGAGTTAGTTGGGGCATGTCCCAATAACTCGTCAGTAGAGGTTTTTTTCAAACATGGTATTCGATTCAACTTTAGTTTTTAGTGACTCTTTCACTATTGCTGAACTCGTAGTATATTTTATATATTCAGACAAGTATTGAGTATTCTCCATCTTTCAAATATCTCATGTTTAAGAATCCACTTAGTATCTTTTGTTCAGTTCTTTTATTATACTTATGATATGCTAGCATAGGGTTAGCTGGGGTCACTCGTGATACTATATTATGTGTTTACGTCAATAAGGTATCCTCGGGGCATAACAACTTTTGTAACATAGGATCAAGAGTCTTAGGATGTTTGAACGTCGCACGAAGTATAGTCTCGTTCATGGGTGTGAAGTGCACCACATCTAATCATCATAAGGCTACAAAGTGTTTAGAAAAAACTTTATTTTATTGAATTCTTATCATCCGTGGGTATGGTATGATCTGTTTTCTAGTTCATCTTTATGTGTAGGAATACTAATGCCCCCAACATTTTTTAATTTCTTCAGTTTCGAACCATGAGTTCAGAATTTCGGAATGCGATTAAGCTTTTGTCTTAAAGTGTAGCCAACAAGAACAATCAGCAGGTCATAGCTCCTACTAATACCAATGTCGGTCCACTACAGATAGAGTTTGTGATTTTGTTAGGATGTATGTCCTTGAGTTTTTAGGGTTTCTAGTTGGTGAGGACCCCTAAAACTTCACTAATGAGGTCAAGAAAATATTTGGAGTGATGCAAGTGACTGGTAATGATAGGGTAAGTTGGCATCCTACCAGTTTAAGGATGTGGCTTACATATGGTTTACACAATTGAAAGAGAACAGGGGTGCAGATGCAGCTCCTGTGACTCTACTGAAGATTTTTTTATAGGTTCTTCCTGAGAGAGTTAAGATAGGCTAAGTCTCAAGAGTTCATAAATTTGATTCAAGGTACCATGTAAATCTAGGAGTACAAATTTAAGTTCGCCAAGCTCTTCAGGTATGCTCCATAAATGGTTGCCGATACCATAAGTTTTTGTTCGGTGTATCCGACTTAGTTAAGTCAGAGTGCAGGAATGGTATGATGTTAGAGGATATGAATTTCTCTAAGCTTATGAATCATGCTCAACAAGTTGAGGGAGATAATCTTCGGGAATATCTAAGGACAATAATAAAAAATAGAACAAGGAATTATGAATACTTTCAACAAAAATTGGGTGGTGGATATAGCTCATACTTTTAGCAAAATCTTCAGCATTAGCAACTTCATTAGATAATGCTCCATCCCCCAGGTTTTGGCAGGATTAGAAGGGAAAGGCATTGATATCAAAGTCTCAGTGGAGTAATTCAGGTAATCGGGCCTACCAATGTGTGGTGAGAACCATCCAAGATATTTTCTTCTAAGCAAGGAAGGATTCCTTGGGTGTGGTCAGTCTGGTCAGAAACATTGCCTTATGCTAGGCAGGGGAAAGGAGGTAACAATAATAGGGCTCAGTCTACAACTCCAACAACACCAGCTGGTCTTCCAACTCAGCATGATGCTTCATCTAGTACATGTGGTGGTCAATGCTAGAACAAGTTGTATGGAACTAGGAAGATTCTCCTGATATGGTCTTTTGTATGTCGTGAGTCTTTTATTTAGATGTTTATTCATTGTTATATCCAGAAGATACTCTCTCTTTTGTAGCTCTCTAAATAGCAGTAAACTTTGTTGCCAATCCAGAACTCATTCATAATTCTTCCAAATCTCTACTCCAGTTGATTACCCAATTATAGCTAAAGGGGTATACAAAATTTTCCATGTCAAATTTTGTAAGGAAGTTACCTCAGTAGATCTTGTAGAGTTAGAAATGGTAGATTTTTATATTAATCTAGGCATGGATTCATTACATTCCTGCTATGCCTTAGTCAATTGTAGAACTAGGATCATTTGGATTCAGTTTTCAAATGAGCTAGCCTTAGGATGGAAGGGTAGTAGCTCAGCGCTTATAGGTCGTCTTATCTCATACCGTAAGACAAAAAAGATGATCTCTAAAGGTTATATATATCATATCATTCGGGTTAAGTATTTAAACTCTAAAACCCAAAATCTTGAGTAAGTTCTAGTAGTAAATGAGTTTCCAAAAGTATTCCACGAAGATCTTCCTAAAGTTTCTCCCGAAAGGGAAATCGACTTCAGAATTGATCTCCTTCCAGATACCCAGCCTATTTTTATTCATCCTTACATAATAAATAAAACTAAGCTTAAGGAATTAAAAGAACATGTTAAAAACCTTCTATATAGGGTCTTAATCAAACCTAATATTTCTCCATGGGTGCTCTAATGTTGTTCGTGAAAAAGAAGGACTGTTCTTTGAGAATGTACATTGACTATCGTCAGTTGAACAAAGTCACTATCAATAGCAAAAACCATATCCCACAGATTTATGACTTGTTCGATAAACTTCAGGGTGCTAGTTATTTTTCAAAGATAGACCTCAGTTTCGATTATCATCTGCTTAGAGTCAGAGATAGTTACATATTAAAGATAGCCTTCAGAACTCAGTATGGTCAGTATGGAACTGTATTTATGTCATTTGGACTAACAAATGCTCTTGCAGTTTTCATGGACTTGATGAACAGGGTGTTCAAGCAGTATCTGAACTTGCTCGTTATCGTCTTTATTATAATATCCATATTTACATTAGGAATGAGGAGGAGCATGCAAATCATCTTAGAGTTGTTCTCAAAACCATAAAGGATCACCAATTATTTGCTAAGTTCAGAAAATGTGAACTTGGGTTACAGTCGGTCACTCTCCTTTGTCATCTAGTATCTCGCGAAGTAATCTGAATGGATTCGTAGAAAATAATGGCAGTGAAGCAACGAATCAATCCCACCTCTCTAACAGATATTAGAAGTTTCTTGGGTTTGGATGGTTATTACAGAGATTTATGGATGGATTTTTATCCATAGCTTCCCGTTTGACCAATTTAACTCATAAAAAGGTCAAGTTAAAGTGGTTAGATGAGTTTGAGAAAATATTCTAAAAATTAAAGACTAGGTTGACTACAACTTTGTTCTTTACCCTACAAGATGGTTCAGATAGTTATGTGATTTATTGTGATTTATCAAGGGTCGGCCTAGGTTATGTATTGACACATCGAGGTAAAGTCATATCTTATGCTTGTAGAAAACTTAAGGAACAAGAAAAGAACTACCCGAATCATGACCTTGAATTTGTATTCGTAGTATTTAACCTAAATATTTGGAGACATTATTTGTATGGTGTTCACGTGGATGTACTCATAGATCATAAGATCCTTAGTATGTGTTCACCCAAAAAACGATTAATTTTCATCATCGGAGGTGGCTCATGTTCTTCAAAGACTATGATATGAATGTGTTTTACCATCCTGGTAAGGCCAATATAGTAGTGGATACTCTCAGTAGACTGTCTATTAGTACTGTAGCACATGTTAAGGATGAAAAAAGGAAATTAGCCAAACAAGTTAACTAGCTTACTCGCATAGGAGTTTGCCTTATGAACATATCTGGTGATGGTGTGATGTTTCACAATGGGTAAGACTCTTTATCAGCAGAAAGTTGAGGTTTTCTCCCAAGGGGGAGATGGTGTAATTCGTTATCAAGATCACTTATTTGTTCCTAAGAAGGGTGAGTTGAGGCAGCAGATCCTTATATAAGCCCATAAATCTAGGTATTCCTTTCATCCAAATTCTATTAAGATGTACCATAATTGTTGGAAGTTAAGGTAGAACATAATAAACTAGGTGGTATGAATCAATAGATTAACATTCCTAAATGGAAGTGGGAATTGATAAGCATGGACTTCATTAAAGGCTTACCTCGTACCCTCAGGCTTCATGACTCTATTAGGGTGATAGTAGACAGAGTTTCTATGTTCGGTCACTTCTTGGTTGTGAAGACTACTTATTTGACAAAGGACTATGTTGAAATCTACAATAATGATATATTCAGGTAGGTTTCATGGAGTTCCCATATCTATAATATTAGATAAATGTCCTAGGTTTACCTCCCATTTCTAGAAATCATTTCAGAAAGGTCTTGACACTTAGGTAAATCTCAACATGACATTTTATGCACAAATGGTTTGTCAGGTAGAGCCTACTATTCATACCTTAAAGGACATGTTGAGAGCTTTTGTGATCAATTTCAAGAGCAGTTGGAATGATCACCTACCTTTCATAGAGTTTGCCTATAATAATATCTTTCATTTCGGTATTCAGATTGCCCTTTATGAGGCATTATGGTTTGAATTATGTGAAACAGTACTGATTAGGCCAGAATTTGTTTATGAGGCTATAGAAAAAGTTTAGTTCATCAGAGATAGACTAAAGACCGCTCACTCATAAAAAGTCCTATGCATATGTTAGGAGAAGGGACTTAAAGTTTTATATTGATGATTCTGTTCTCCTAAAAGTATCACCTATGAAGGAGGTGATGTTATTTGGAAACAAAGGGAAGCTCAGTTAGAGATATGTAGTTCTATATAGAATCCTGAAATGGGTTGATAAAGTTGCTTATGAGATGGAACTTCTAACATAACTAGCAGGGGTTCATCCGGTCTTTGTCATTTCCTTGTTGAAGAAGTATGTGGGTGATCCGGCATCCATAGTTCCATTAGAGAGTGTCTCTATGATGAATACTCTCACTCCTAAAGAGGTTACAGTTGATATTCTTGTCCGTAAGGTTTGTAGGTTGACAAATAAAGAAGTTGCTTCATTGAAATTTTATAGAGGAGTTAGTCCGTAGAGGGAGCAATTTGAGAAGCAGAAGCAGCCATGAAGGCCAAAAATCCTCATCTCATTCCTTCTGATTCCGTTTTAGCTTCAGTTGATAGTTCCTCTTCCATCTCTTGGTTCACTGTTGATTAAAATTAGACATAGTATCATTTCCTTAATTTTTTCTTGCATTTTTAGCACAACTGCATGTTCTTGGAATTCAGTTAATTTAGATTTCAGTTCCAAGTACTTTGTGGCAAGGATTGCATCTCCTTGCCTCATCATCCCTTTAGTTTAGATTTCATTCAAGGAAACTTGTTTCAAAGATAAAGATAATGTAATAACAAGGATTCGAGAATGGGAAAAAATCAAACTTTTCAGAACTTACAAGTGCCATCGACGGAGGCCACCTCCTGACCGTAGGTGGGACCATGGACCACAGGTGTGGCTCATCAGTTGGCCACCTAGAATTCCCAGAAAAATCTTATCCAATACAGGCCTATGAATCATAGCTGGGAGCATGGTCTATGGTTCAAGTTCCATGTTCCCCCTCTCCTAAGCCATACGATGAACAGAGAGAATGGACCGTATGTCGACCTACGGTCCATTGGTCAAGTATGTTGGTCATGCCATTGAATTTTAGATTAGGGGTAGTTGGATCTTTTCCTAAATATTTTATCCCTAAACAATGTAATTTTGTTCAGTTTTAGCCTAGTATTCTATTCAGATTTTACCCTAAGCAATTCATTCACCCAAATTAATGAAACCTATAGAAAAAAAGAGAAGAAAGAGGTTATAGTTTTCTCAAGATCACACAATAGGTATTTTTCAATTCCACACACAAAACCGAAGGAATTTTCCGTAAAATTCGTCACTATGTATGTGGGATTTCACTAGTGAATTCCTTTCGTCCACTATGTTTTTAGAACTTAGTCAAATTCTTGATTCTCCATATATTGCTTAGACCTAGGGTTTCTAAAACCTTAGATATTGGTTGTGTAGTTTTTATAGTATTCTTAATCAATTTATCATACTTCTGTGAAATTGTTGCTCGATTCCTTGCATGAAACACATAACCTAGTATTGTAGATTCTCTTAGTTCATGAATTACACTTGCCAAATAAGAAAAGCAGATAAAAATGCTCCAGTTAACGAATGTTAAATTGTCAGTTCCTAAATGCTGCATTCTCAAATTTCCATGTTAGAAAATTGAGCTATCTTGTATTTTAATTAAGTTGTATCATATGCATTTTAACTTTAGTGTACGCTTAACACTAGTTGGACAGGAGTTGTGCGTATCCTTGTCGTCCTAGAACTACGTGCCCTCTCAGTAGTATAAGTCCCCCCCATAGTGGGCATCAAATTTAGTGATTACACCAGTAATGCCTTTACACCCGTGGTAAGATATATTGGGTCCTCCCAATGGGCGATTGTGTCGGACTACGTGTTTAGCTCACGTGTTTTATATTCGTTAATAGTATCTCAAACAGTCAGAGCCTTGTGCATTTGACCCCAGTTTTCAGAATTTTCTTAGATCTATTTCAGATCCATACTCAACAACTTTAGTGGTGAGTCCTAATTCATCGAGGACAATAGGCATGTTTTCCATATAAGTCTTTTAATTTCGATTTCAGTTTTTGTTAGACTTAGCTGGGGCATGTCCCAGCAACAATAGTCTGTAAAGGATTTTTCAGACATAGTATTAGATTCAAGTTTAGTTCGGAGTGACTCTTTCAGTAATGTTGAACTCTTAGTATATTTTAAATATTCATACCAGTATTGGATATTCCCAATCTTTCAATTAGCTCATATTTTAAGATTCTACATAGTATATTTTGTTAAGCTGTTTTAGTATGCTTATGATATACCAGATCAGGGTTAGTTTGGGGTCACCGTGATCCTAGGTCTCGTGTTTATGTCAAGGGGTAGCCTCGGGGCGTGACACTCGCCTTCCATGACGAGTAGCATTGCCCCAGTAAATAAGGGTGTCCTATTAATATGTTGACTGAGCTTTTCCAAGAGGAGGTACATAATTCATAGTAACATTACAGTGAATTATTGGACTCTTGATTAAGATAACCACTTAGGTACCAATTATTGGAATTTTGACCTCCGTAATTCTCCTAAAGATCATTTATAATCTATTTGATCATAGACTGTTTAGTAATTTAAAGTAAGCACGTTTGTAATTGCCAACCAATTTCAATTTCAAACCTTTATTAATAACACTTCAAACTAAAAAAGATTACAAACTAATGTAACCTAAGGAGTTATAAACTCTAATTCATAGACTCAGAACACCAATCCCCATGTTTATATTCTCCCGAATCTTCAAGTGGTCCTAACTCGAAGATCCAACTTATAACTACAATTCACAACTAATAAATTACAACAACGTAACAAACGACTAAAATCAAATAGAATAAAACTCTTCAGCTGTGTTTCTTTGGGGTACTTCAACAGTTCTTCAATAAGATCTTTTTCATAGTAAGATTATCTTCTGCTCGTATCTCTCTATGTAAGTGCACAAGTTTCTTTGTAGAGAACCTTATATATAGCGGTTCCTTTTCCTTGTGTGATTCAGAGTTCCCAAACGCCTGCATCTTTTTCGGCTCCTAGTCCTATTTGGAGTAGGTTATGTAAGATAATGTTGAGCCAACCAGTTCCATACATTAGATTTTTACTTTTTCATTCTTCAAAATCTTTATTTACTGAATCCAACATTACACACATTAAAAATAGATGAGTTTAAATTCATTTGAGATTTTCACGATCCAAAAATTAAGGTCATTATGACACCTACCTTACACCTTTTATAGGTAATATAACCATCCATTCAACACAATACACAGTAAAATATTAAAGAACTAAGGGAAGGTGGTAGATACCCAACTTTTGAAAAAACCATCGGTGGCTACCTAAAGTTTGACCAATTTTCATTTAGACACCTCAACTAGGCTTTGTTCATTTTAGAACCTCATGTCAGATCCTACCACGTCACTTTGACACCTTTTTTACAATCAACAATAATATTAAGGAGTGTATAACACTCGCTGATGATGTGTCTAAGTATTGAATTAAATGAAGACACACAGACAATATAGCAAAGATATGTATGAAAAGATGTATTATGAATAAAAAATATTTTTAAAACCATGTAGTTAATTAATTCTAAATTTAGATTTTAATAACTAAATATATTAATTTCAACACCTCATTCTTCTCACCGTCTCCATCTATACTACCACCATAAACATCTTCATCAAATTTGACATTATCACTACCACTATCGTTTCCTTCAAATCCAGGTAGACATGAACAAATTTAATCATACTACAAGAAAAATGTTCGAACAAATATAACCATTTAGAAACTAACAGATATTTGTCCGTTGATGCTCCAATGAAGATGAAAGGAAGCCGACCTCTGGCTCATCAAAATTAACCCTTGATCCTCAAGATGAAAAACTCAACTACAAAGAATGTCAAAACCCCTTATTTGAATGTCTCAAATGGATCTAAATCCTTTTCATTCGAATCCAACTATCATAATCATTAACCTTAATAATTATTTGGATAACAAGCTTTTACTCATAAGTCATAACCGAGATACCATGATAACTTTCACCACCCCTTTCTTTAAATCTACTGTTTCGTTCTTTTTCTTCGACTATATCCATAGCTTATTAATCAACAAAAATGAAAAGGCAAAAGCTTTAGAAAATGAAAATTTAGGATTTTGATATTTGAATACTGAGGAAATATCTTATGTGCCACAATTGAAGCCGAAGAAGAAGATGAAACAACAAGCTTGAATCAAGTTTCTATAGAATCAAATACAGAGTTATACAACAATTATGAGAATAAATTAAATGCCTTCAGTATTTTAAAATTAGATTGCAAATTATTGAGGCTACATATTGTCGAATAACATTTGTATACTATTTTCTTCATCTATACCATTTATAATCAATGCCTTAATGTTTTTTAAAAATAAACATGTTCTACATTCTAAAATGACAATGAAAAGGAAGGTTGGATATATGGTGGTGGATGGTGAAGGAAGTGTGAGAATCTGAGAGAAGGAAGAAGAAGAAGAATCAAAAAAATTTAAAAAATGCAAAAATTAAGTTTTACGCGCTTAAAATATATGCAATACACACAAAAGGCTAAGTCAGAGGAAAGTGTCAAAATGACATAGCGAAAAATAATATTAGGTGTTTAATTTAAAAAAAGCCTAGTTAAGGAATCTAAGTAAAAAATGATGTCAACATTAGGTGGTCACCGATGAGTTCCGCCCCCAACTTACATTAATAAAACACATAAAGTGTGAAAGTTAGCTAATACTCAAATCCTAATTCCACCTGTACAAGAGATTTAAAAAGATAGTACAATTGTTCACCATTTTAAAACTATCTAGGGTATCAAAATACAAAATGATAACATGGATAAAGCTAGAATGTTGATCCGAATGCAGATAGCATACAATAGCTTTGAAATAAGTACAATCTTGTGAAAGTGATAATTAGTATGGCAATGATACCTACTTTACGATATTATTCAAGAAGTTTGTGTAATGCTGGTAGATGATAAAAAAAAGTTTGCCAATGAGATGATTCATTTACTAAAATCATATGAATATAAAGGTGTCATCTCTGAAGATAATATAGAGAACTTACAATCTTCAAACAAGGAAATTAATTTTAAGAAAATTAAATAGAATTTAGTTCAATCAAAGAATTTGTTTTAGAGATGTATTATTTTATAAATACGACATTAGCAAATAAATCACCTCAACAGCAAACTTTTTTCCATTATCTACTAGTATCATACAAACTTCACATGCACGGTTGTACTACTCCTCTTCGATGGATATATTATCTTCTTGCATATGGACAACAACTTCCTTAACTTTGTTGAATGAGGGACCTTGGCTTAGAAAGGATTGAATATGTTTGGTGATTTCTGGTTAATTTTATCAATGATTATTGAGTCTTTGCTTGGCTTGGATGACAAATTTTTGTAAGAAGGTTTGAATAAAAATGGAAAAATCTATTATGATAAATACAAAGATGCATGTGGTGAAAAATAAGGTATTTAGCAATTGAATATATAGAGGAAAAACTAGATATTTGAGGTATGAAATAGGTGAATGAAACAATATCTCTAGTGTGATTTCAAAAGTTCGATCTGGAGAGGGTAGAATGTAAACACACTTTACCACTACCTCATATATAAAAGTAGAAAGGTTATTTTTGAAAGACCCTCGATGATGGATGAGTTTGTGTATATATATGTGTGTGTGAAAGAGAGATGCATCTTCTGTACTACTGGAAATACATTTTATAACAAATTAGCGGGAGAAATGGTATAGAGTTGTAGTGTGTCATTGGTAAAGAGGAAACACAAAAGAAGAAACATGGAAAGAGTTAAAATTTGATATTTCATGTATAACATTCAATCACGGCTTTTAAGAATTTCCTTTACAAAATGACATCTTTTAATAAAACAGATTAATTTAATGCAATATGAGATGCAATAAAAGTTGTTTGTCGGAAAACAAAAGAAAAAGAAAAAATGTTCAAGAATTAAAATATGGACATTACAAAAGAAATTGTTTATTACATGAAATATGCTATTTAATGTACATTAGAAGAATAGGTATCTAAAAGAGGTATGTAAAAAGGAAAAATGAAAAAGAAAATTCTCCATGTCTAAGTTTACATGGAAATTTTTAAATTTTTGGTTAAGGCAAGAGTTGGAACAAATAAGGAATGTGAATGTTATATATTTTCTCTTTGTATATGATTGTGTTATAGGTGATTTTGAAATAAAAAAAGACTAAACATTCTTTGAAGACTAAGTAAAATGATATAAATTACTAGTGTATATTATTATTTTACATTTTTTGTGAGGAGTAATATGAAAATATATCACAATTTCATCGGCATTTATCAGAGCTCTACTAATATTACAGTAGGACTATACTTTTGTTTTATTAGACATGTATAGAAATTTTCCTATTTATTTTTGTGTCCTTTACAAAAGAAATAGTTATTGTTGAATATAAAAAAAATTCATGTGAAATATCACATGGATTACATTAAAACATGTTTTGCTCACATCTATAGGAAATTTCTAGACTACTAATGTGTCACTTATGAAAATAATTATTATTATTAAGAAAAAATAAATTCATGTGTACTCACATGTATAACATCCATCACACTTATTTCACGAGAATCACATTGAATAGAAGAGAAACTTTTATAAGATATATTTTGACCTAATTAATATTAATAAAACTGCAAGTCGAGGTAGAACATCAATGGATAAAGGGAAATTGAGAAAACAATGATAGCATATAATGTTCAAACACATGAGACACTAAAAGAGATGAAATGAATTTGTTTGAAAAGGCAAATACATAAAAACAAATACTCAGATCACTCTTTACTGGATGCACCCTGAGATTCTTGATCTAAGCTTTGTTGCTCTAATCACAAATTCCTGAATAAATGTTATCTATAGTGTTGCTTTGACAGACCTTTCTAGTCTAAGAATATTGAGGGTAACCTCAACGAGAAAAATAACTTTTCAATATTGGGCCAACTAAAACCTCCTGTCATATTCAACTATGGGAAGAAATCTAGACCCTCATAACACTAGCTCTATATCGCCAACGAGAGTAGAAAGCTCAGCCGTCTGAAAAATCTGTGCACTCGCTCACGTTCTATCGACTTAATTTTTCACGCTCGAGGCTAGCCCCTAGATATAATACAGGACCTAGCGTCACAAGTAATCCCAAGATAACCCTAAATCTGGCATATCACAAACATACTTGAATAACTCTAACCAAGAAAAAGCATAATTTAATAATTAATATAATCCAAAGGAATTCAACTGAGAATGTCGGAAAGAAATAATTTAGTTCAATGTAGAACAACCCATATAAACTGAGTTTGCATCTCTAGGATTATGACTCATTCTCTGTAGTTTGAGGGAGACAAGTTTAGGAAATAATTAAGGACAATACAAAAACTAGAACAAGGAATTATGAATACTTCCACAGAAATCGGTGGGGGAAATCACTAACAGTTTCAGCAGAATTCTTCAGCCCCAGTACCTCCATCAGCTAGTGCTCGATCCCCAAAGATTCGACACGATCAGAAGGTTAGGAATCATGATGTAAGTCTCAAGAGAGTAATTAAGGTAATAGGACCCACCCGACGTATCCAGAGTGTTGCAAGAACAATCTGGGCGAGTTTCTTCTAGGCAAGGAAGAATGCTTTGGGTTTGGTCAGTCTTATCATTGCTTGAAAGATTACCCTTCTGCCAGGCAGGGGCAAGCAAGTAAAAACAATAGGGCTCAGTCTACAGCACCAATAGCACCAGCATGTGTCCCAACTAAATAGAATGCTTCATCTAGTACAGGTAGTGTTCAATGCTAAAACAAGTTGTATTTTATCCAGGCTTGTCGAGAGTGTAACATTTCGATAATCGAAGAGCCCAAGGTAGAGAGTTCGATTTCAAATCCAACGATTTATTGACCTACGAATCTGCTATTACGCAACTCAAACCTTCTCCGCAAGCTCTTTCAGTTGTTGGATGTGCAAAAAAAACCTATTCCCCGGGGGAGAGAACGGGGAAATACCATATGACCCAATATATCTGACTAGTCGCACTGTATGTCAACCCAAGATGAAAGCCTATCATAAGTGTCATAAGACATTGAAAATTTTTAAGGACTATTTTAAATGTTTATAACTCATTTAGAAAGTCTAGAAACCAAAACGTCCAAGAACGTCCATGACGTTCGAAAACTAGTTCAAGGAGGTAATAGTGTGCCTTAGCCTATTTGACTAGTTTTTAGGAGTCGGAAAGGGTGAAAATTGGTGGAAGGGTGTATAACATGTGTTTAATTTAATTCATGGTTGAAACGTCTAGGTACGACTCCCCAAGGACCAACCAAGGTCCCTTGAGGAGGACCCTTGCAACTGGAGTCAAACACAGCCTAGACAGTGTGCACCCATGAGAGGGCATCGACAATCCGTATGTGGATCGACTGGGCATCGTTGCCAACCATCGATCAACACTTAGACAATTCCTTGAAGGGATCCAATTTCATAGTCTTTGATAATAACGATGGATGTGCAGCAGGGAAGGGCATAGTGACCGTCGACTCACCGACGGTCCGTCTATCAGGGTTTCATCTGTGAGGGTCCATTTTCCTGCACATTTTTAAGTTGGTCTTATATAATTAATTAAAGGGTTTGGTGGTTATTTAGGGACTAAGGGAATACTAATTAACTTATTTAACCTCCCATATAAAGACCAAAACCTTATTAGTCTAATTACAACTCTTAAAACAAAACTCTCTTCCTTCTCTCTTCTTTTTCTCTCTATTGAAAGACACCATTGGAGACTAGCTAGGGGATGTTTTTGGGGCCTTTAAAATGAATATTTCACCACCAAATCTTCATCAAACGTTGAGATATGGAATCTAATCACATTTGAGACCTCTTTCCACAAAAGGTTCCTTCAAAATATTTTCAAAAGTTGAGTTTTCATGTGGGTCTTTCTCAATCTTGAAAATTATGATATGAATTTGTTTGTTTATGTTTTCTATTGTATAATATGAATTTATTAAAATGTATCCTAACGTAGTTATGATATATATTGATGGTTTGGTCTAGTTTGTAGAAGATGACCCTTAACCCTCAACCCTAGGTTTGATTTTGATATGAATTAGGTTGTCTTTGGTTCAATTAACTTGGTTATTTGTTGAATTACCGTTAGATGATGTTGTTACATTAATCATGAACAAGTTAGAGTAAATTTTAGTCTTTCATGATAGTTCTTGAGAAGATGATCTATGTTAGGAAGTGAATTGACCTAAGTATCTTGTCTTAAGCTATAATCTAGAATTGAATTGTGATGTAGTGATTCTTATAGTTTTTTATCATGTTGATTATTGATTTATGATGATGTACACCCAAATTGGGTTTAATTAAGGGTTTATGGTAAGACCTTTATGATGAACTATGAATGAGACTTGGTAAGTCTTATGATCTCAATCCTTTACTTAAAATTAAGGTTAATTATTATTAAGTCACAATATTGTATTAGAGTATGACTTGTATTAGGATTGATATGATATTGAATTGAAATTTCTTGATTATGATTGTGAGGTCATTAAGATGTATATGTTATAAGGATGATGATGATTGTAATTGTGCCTTATCATGATGTGATATGTTAATGGGCTAACCTCACCTATACGAATTATAATGAAAGGACTTGTAGTCATGCAATTCTTATTGAGATATGATGATGATGATGATACAAGGGTTAGACCCTATGACCTATAATAAGTTATAATGATTAATGAAGACATTAAAGACATGTCAATAAAGAGACTTTGCTTAGCACCGAGTGAACTTGACAATGGGAAGTGATGACTTCCCATAGAGTAAGATTCACCATATAGTTGTACATGTGGTTTTGACTCCCCAAAGAGGGATACTCATCCAATGGATTCGCATGAGAGGAGGCCCCAATTTCCAAGTATGTAGAGGGAGAATACCTATCTCTTAGTTCTTGAACTATGTTACCCCAAAGGAAGACTAGATAGTGGATCCACCTAGAAAGCTATGTTTATGTTTGGCTTTACTTTGGCCGGTAGATCACATCGGTGTAAGGTTTTACAGCACTAGATATCACACTTAGAACTTGTGGTCTATGTCGGCTAAGGCAAGTGTTCCCTAAATTAGAATGAACAAATGAAGATAAACTAACTAAGGTGACTTGAGATGTTTGACTTAGCCTAGGTAGGGGCATGAGACTCTACCTATGCGTTGCACTAGTTTTTCTTGATGGAAGAAGGTTGATATTATGTATGTTTATGATAATGAATTCAAAAGATGATAATATGAACACTTTACATGTATATGATCCTATATGGTGATTCATACTCTTATGAACATGTAATTGGTCTATGTTGTTTAAAGTATGATGTTGTATATCCTAATAAGATTATGTTATGTGAACTTATATATTAGCCATGATTCTTGTTGGGTCAGTTGATTGAATAAGGTTATGGGGCTTTACTTGGTTATTGCACTTGTTGGCTTTATGAGGATTCATGGGTAGTAGTCTTGTTTTATTATAATATGATGAAATCTTATCCATGCTTGTGATGTAGTTACTTGATGGTAGGGTTGTTTTAGATTATGGGCTAAAGTATGTTGACAAGTATGCTATTTGATTTGACTTGATAAATATGCCTTCTTGAGTTGTACATTTACCTTAATTTTGCATAAGGATTTTCAATGAATAAAGTAGCATGTTTTGATAATGTCCTCCTTTCTTAGAATGATTTCAAAGTATGTGTGGATATGGTCTTATACTTAGTAGAAGTGACGTGCTAACCCCATTTCTTCATTTCCCCAGTATTTTAGGTTAGTGTCATTGAAGTATTTTGGAAGGCAACTTGAAGAAGGCTTGGATCCTTTGATCATCCAAGTAGGGGTAGGTCCTCATTGTCCGAGGGCGATGCCAATATCGAAGCTTATGTTTTTGTTTTAGTTCTATGACTCTTATATTCTATCTCCTTTCATTTGAATACGGGTTGTGTAAAGCCTATATATGGCTCTCTTTACATTGATGTATGGGCTATGACCAAATTGCTAATCGTGTTAGATGGTTATGAGATGATACAATCTTTGAAGACTATGTTCTATAATATATATATATATATATATATATATACTTATTTGCAATAAAATATAAGGTTATGTAACCTTCCTATACGAAGGGTCTATGAATACTCCATATATATATATATATATATATNTACGTAAAGGACTATGTAAACTTCAAAGTAGAAGTAACTAAAATTTTTAAATTTTCTGCTAAATTTGATTTATGAATGTAATGATGTAAACTAAGAGGCTATTCTGAGTCCTCAAAGAGGAGGACGATGCCGGTTACGCCTACGGGGTAACCCGGATGTGATAAACTTGGTATCAGACCATGATGTTGAATTATCTTTGAGCCAATGTCTCTCTCAACCACGTCTATGTAAGTTTATATTCATAACTGTGAAGCGCATCACACTTATAGATAGGAACCTACGTGATGCCTAGGAAACTCTCACTTTCTTGGAAATCTACGTGATGCCTAGCAAACTCTCACTTTCTTGGAAACCTAATATTGTGCCATTAGAGTATACTTATGTTGTGCTTATGCATCTAATCCTTTATAGTGATTATAGGAAATGAACACTTGAAGGAATGCGGAACGAAGGCTTGATGAGGAGATTGCCAATGTGGGAGATCCTCCCCATGGTGATCAAGTTCATCCTCTTGAGGAAGGTGGGAATGATAATCAAGCTCCAGTCAGTTCTCCACCTTTGACGGATGGTGACATAAGGGTTTCCCTTATCCAGTTGGCCGAAGCTGCCACTGCTCAAGCCCAAGCTGTGATGGCCCAAGATAACCAGAAAGTTGTACCCCGTCCTCATAAACAAATTGCTACTATGGCCTCCCATCTAAGGGATTTCAATCGGATGTATCCTCCTACTTTCTACAGGTCTACGGTTGAAGAAGGCCCCCAATAGTTCATTGATGAGGTCTGCAATGGGGTTGTCTACTACTGAGAAGGACGAGTTATCCACTTATCAACTCAAGGATGTGGCTCAAGTATGCTATTTCCAATGGAGGGATAATAGGCCATTAACGGGTGGTTCGGTGACTTGGGCAATCTTAAAGAAAACTTTTCTTGATAGATTCTTTCCTAGGGAGATGAGGGAAACTAAAGTGGTAGAGTTAATCAACATTCTCCAAGGAGGTATGAGTGTTCATGAATACTCCTTGAAATTCACTAAATTGTCAAAATATGCTCCTTCTTTTGTTTCCTATCCTAGAGATGAAATGAGCCATTTTGTGAAGGGGGTGTTGGATAATTTGCAAAAGGAGTGTTATTTGGATATGCTACATGACAACATGAACATTTATCGCCTTATGGTGCATGCTAAACATGTGGAAGATGCAAGCAGTAAGAGGAAAAGTAAAGATCCTAAGAGGGCAAGATCTTTTGATGGAGGTCCTTCAAACAATAGGTTTAAGATATAAGAGAAGCCTAGATTTAAGAAGCGGGTTTTCAATCAAGTTCCATCGAAGTTCCCTAAGGCTCTTCATAATATGGTAACTCAACCTAGAGCCCAAAAGGGAAGGAGTGGAAACTCACCCAATGAGAAGCCTACATGCGTAAAGTGTTGAAAGGGTCATTTTGGTGAATTCTTGGTTGGAACAGGAAATTTTTTTTTGGTTGTGGCACGAGTTGCCACATGGTTAGGAATTGCTCTAATATGATGGGTCAAGAAAAGGGTGGTCAAGCTCAAGCAAGTGGTTCTAGTGAAGCTCCAAAGAAGAACCGCTTCTATGCTCTCCGCTCTAGGGGTGAGCAAGAGACTTCTCCCGACGTAGTGACCGGTATGTTGAAAGTCTTTACTATTGATGTATATGAGTTACTTGATCCCGGTGCTACTTTATTATTTGTTACCCTCTAGTAGCCAAAAAGTTTGACATTTTCCCAATATTTTGCGTGAACCTTTTGTAGTGTCTACTAAGGTGGGTGAGTCGGTTGTTGCAAAAAGGGTGTCTAGAAATTGTCCTATAATGTTGCCCAATAGAGTTTCTTATGTTCCACTAGTAGAACTTGATATGCTTGATTTTGATATTATATTGGGTATGGATTGGTTACATGCTTGCTTTGCCTCTATTGATTGTTGGACAAGGGTGGTCAAGTATAACTTTTCAAATGAACCCGTTGTAGAGTGGAAGGGGGGAAATTCTATTCTTAGAGGTCGTATCATCTCTTGTCTAAAAGCATGCGAAATGATCTCTAAAGGTTGTATATACCATATTGTGAGAGTCCAAGATTAAGACTCTGAAATTCCTCCCACTGAGTCGGTCCCCATAGTGAGTGAATTTCCGGAGGTCTTTCCTAATGATCTTCCCGGTATTCCTCCCGAACGGAAAATTGATTTTGGTATCGATTTTCTACCAGATACAAATCCCATTTCAATTCATCCTTATCAGATGTCTCCGGCCGAATTTAAAGAGTTGAAGGCTCAACTCAAAGATTTTCTAGACAAAGGCTTCGTAAGACCTCGTATTTCTCCATATGGTGCTCCGGTTTTGTTTGTGATAAAGAAGGATGGGTCCTTAAGAATATGTATTGATTATCGCCAACTCAATAAAGTCACAATCAAGAACAAGTATCCTCTCCCTTAGATTAACGACTTATTTGATCAACTCCAAGGGGTAAGCTACTTTTCTAAGATTGACTTGAGGTCGGGGTATCACCAACTTAGGGTGAGAGGTAGGATATACCAAAGAAGGCATTTCGGACTAGATATGGTCATTATGAGCTCCTAGTAATGTCCTTTGGTCTCACAAATGCTTTGGCGGCGTTTATGAACCTCATGAATAGTATGTTTCAAATTTACCTAGATTCATTTTTCATTGCCTTCATTGACGACATCTTGGTATATTCAAAAAAAATGAGGGTGATAACATGAACCATTTTAGGGTGGTGTTGCAAGTACTTAAAGAACATCAATTGATTGCCAAGTATAGAAAATGTGAGTTCTGGTTGAGGTCGGTGACATTTCTTGGTCATATCATCCCTGGTGAGGGAGTTGAGGTTGATCCAAGGAAAATGGAAGAGGTGAAAAATTGGCCTATATTATTGACTCCGACTGACATTAGGAGTTTCTTGGGTTTAGTGGGTTATGATCGGAGTTTTGTGAATGGTTTTGCGTCCATTTCATCTCCCTTGACTACATTGACCTAAAAGTGTAAGAAATTTGAGTGGTCAGAGGCATGTGAGAGAAGCTTCCAAATGTTGAAAGATAGGCTTACTTTCGCTTTGGTTTTGACTTTACCGGAGGGTACAAAGGGTTTAGTTGTGTATTGTGACGCATCACGAGTGGGTGTAGGATGTGTGCTTATGCAACACGGGAAGGTGATTGCCTATGCTTCTAGGAAACTTAAGGTCAATGAGAGAAACTATCCAACTCATGATCTTGAGTTAGCCGCCGTGGTGTTTGCCTTGAAAATATAGAGGCATTACTTGTATTGTGTACATATTCATGTGTATACCGACCATAAGAGTCTCGAATATGTGTTTACCTAAAAGGAGTTGAATCTCCGACAAAGAAGGTGGTTAAAATTGTTGAAAGATTACGACATGAGTGTCCTCTATCACTTAGGCAAGGACAATGTGGTTGCGGATGCTCTAAGTCGTATGACTATGGGTAGTGTGTCTCACATAGAAGAAGCCAAGAAGGACCTAATGAAGGAAGTTCATAGGTTTGCTAGGTTGGGTGTGAGATTGGAAGATTCTCTAAATGGTGGATTCATGGTCCATCATAACTCGAGTCATCATTGGTAGTTAAGGGGAAGTCCAAACAACACTTTGATAAATCATTGATGGAGTTGAAGGAATCGGATCTTGGCAAGCTTAATGAGGAATTCTTCTTTGGGGGGGGGGGGATGGTGTTTTAAGGAACCAAGGAAGTGTGTGTGTTCCCAAGGTAGATGAGTTGAGGAACAGGATCCTTGAGGAAGCCTATGGGTCCCGCTAATCCTTTCATCAGGGTTCGACAAAAATGTACCATGACCATAGGAAGGTATATTGGACGGAAGGTATGAAGAAGGACATAGCGGAGTTTGTTGCTAAGTGTACAAATTGCCAACAAGTAAAAGCCGAACATCAAAAGCCTGGTGGCTTACTACAAGAAATCCAAGTTCCTACTTGGAAGTGGGAATACATCAACATGAATTTTGTAGTGGGTTTACCTCAGATTCAAAGGCAATATGACCTGTATGGGTGGTTTTGGATAGGTTGACCAAGTCTGCTCACTTTATTCTCGTCAAGTCTACTTATTCATCGAACATTACGCTAGCATCTTCATAGATAAGATTGTGTGTATCCATGGTATTCCATTATCCAACATATCGGATCGGGGTGCACAATTCACATCTAGGTTTTGGAGGTCATTCCATGAAGGGTTGGGTACTAAAGTGAAGTTGAGTACCGCTTTTCATCCCCAAACGGATGGTCAAGTGGAACGTACTATTTAAACCCTTGAGGATATGCTTAGGGCTTGTATTATGGATTTCAAGGGAAATTGGTGTAAACATTTTCCTTTGGTGGAGTTTGCTTATGATAATAGTTTTCATTCATCCATCTCCATGGCTCAGTATGAAGCCTTGTATGGTAGGAGGTGTAGGTGTCCTATTGGATGGTTTAAAGTGGGTGAGCCTTCGTTTCTTCGTCCCAATTTGATTTATAAGACTTTGGAGAAAATTCATATCATAAGGAACCGGTTGCAAATGGCCTATAGTCGGCAAAATTCTTATGCCGATCATAGGAGAAGGGATTTTGAGTTTGAAGAGGGTGATAAGGCGTATTTAAAAATTTCACCTATGAAAAGGGTGGTTAGATTTCGCAAGAAAGGGAAGTTGAGTCCTCGTTATGTGAGTCCCTATGAAATCTTCAAAGGGTTGGTAAGGTTGCCTATGAATTGAAACTTCCTGATGAATTGACTTCAGTTCATCCGATTTTCCATGTTTCCACGCTTAAGAAGTGTATCCGTGATCCCGAGTCTATTCTCCCTATTGAGGGTCTTGGTGTGAAGGATAATCTCTCTTATGAGGAAGTTATGGTTCAAATTCTTGATAGGCAAGTCAAGAAGTTAAGGAACAGAGAGGTGGCTTCAATAAAGGTTTTCTGGAAGAATCACCTAGTTTAGGGTGCAACATGGGAGGCCGAGGCCGACATGAAGTCCCGGTACCCTCATCTTTTTAATAACTAAGGTTAGTAGTTCTTACTAATAATGAAAATAATGACTAAAGTTGGAGTTGCTTTGATTTTTGTGAAGTCTTAAAAAATATGAATTTTTGAATAGCTTTACAGTGACTTATAGTGAAGTTGTGCATTTGAACTTGAAATTTTTCTCTTTGGATTGGTTGAGTTGTCTTGTGTATTTTCATATTGTGAATCTTTATGAAATGATATGTAGCATGTTGGTAAGTTGAACAGAACTTTGACATAATTTATTGAATAATGCTATGTTGAGCTCTTATTGTTGTGCGAAGGATATTCCTCATAATGTATGTTAAGCCTTATGTGTGGTAATTTAAATTTTTAATTGCCTTGTGTAAGAGATATGGTTGATGTTGATATATATTGTTGTTGGTTGGGCTGCTAGTTTTGAGTCTATTCCCTTCCTTCTAAATATTTTTAGTGTCATCGGGGACGAATGTTCCTAAGGGGAGGATAATGTAACATTTCAAAAATCCAAGACATGTGATAAAGCCTAACATAAGTGTCATAAGGTCTAGACACTTTTTTAAGTCCTATTTTAATATTTATAAGTCATTTAGGAAGTATAGAAACCAAAACGTCCAAGAACATCCTTGACGTCCGGAAACTAGTTCAATGAGGTACTAGCTTGCCTTAGCCTATTTGACTATCTTTTAGGAGTCGGAAAATGATGAAAATTGGAGGAAGGGTGCCTAACATGTTTTTAAGTTGATTCATTATCAAAACGTCCGGGTACGACTCCCCAAGGACCAACTAAGGGCCCTTGAGGAGGACTCTTGCAAGTGGAGTCAAACATTGCCTTGGAAGTGTGCACCCACGAGAGGGCATCGACGATCCGTATGTGGATCGATGGGGCGTCGTTGCCAACCGTCGATCAACACTTAGACAATTCCTTGAAGGGATCCAATTGCATAGTCTCTGATAAGAACGACGGATGTGTAGCAAAGAAGGACAAAGTGACCGTCAAATCACAGATGGACCGTCGATCAGGGTCTTATCTGTGAGGGTCAATTTTCCTGCACATGCTAAACTCTAAATTAATGAGATAGTCGGGTAGGTTGCATGGAGTTCCCATGTCTATAATCTCTTATAGTGGTCCCAGGTTTACTGCTCATTTCTGGAAATCATTTAAGAAAGGTCTTGGTACTGAAATAAATCTCAACACAACATTTCATCCACAAATGGATGGTCAGGTAGAGCGTACCATTCATACCTCAAGGACATGTTGAAATCTTGTGGAGCCGATTTCAAGAGCATTCTGGATGATTACCTAATTCTCACAAAGTAAAATTGTAATAGTATCTTTCATTCCAGTATCCAGATGGCCCCTTATGAGGCATTATATAGGCGTAGATGTAGATCTCTTGTTGGTTGGCTTGAAGTAGATGAAACAACACTAATTAGGCCAGAATTGGTTTATCAGGCTATGGAAAAAGTTTAGCTCGTCAGAGATAGACTACGACGACCCAAAGTCATCAAAAGTCCTATGGAGATATGATGAGAAGGGACTTAGAGTTTGAGATTGATGATTGGGTTCTCCTGAAAGTGTTACCTATGAAGGACGGGTGAGATTTGACAACAAAGGGAAACTCAGTCCGCGATAAATAGTTCCTTACAGAATCCTGGAAAGGGTTGATAAAGTGACTAATGGGATAGAGCTGGTAATAGAACTAGTAGGGGTTCATCCAGTCTTTAACATTTTCTTGTTGAAAAAGTGTGTGGGTGATCCAGCATCCATAGTGCCATTACAACATCTGTCTATTAAGTATACTCTCACTTATAATGAGGTTCCAATTTAGATTCTTGGACTTCAGGTTTGTAAATTGAGAAATAAAGAAGTCGCTTCAATGAAGGTTTTTTGGAGGAGTCGGTTCCATAGAGGAAGAAATTTGGGAAGCAGAAGCAGCCATAAAAGCCAAGTATCCTCATCTCTTCTCTTTTGATTCCATTTCTTCTTTAGCTGATAGTTTCTCTCTAATATCTTGGTTCACTCTTGATTAAAATAGGTCTTAATATCATTTTACTTAAGTTTTTCTTGCATTTTTAGCATAGTTGCATGTTCTTTGAACTCAGTTCAGTTAGATTTCATTTTCAAGTACTTTGTGGAAAGGATTGCAGCTCATTCCCTCCTCATCAAGCTAATTTAAAATTCATTCAAGGACAAATGTTTCAAAGGGAAATATAATGTAACGACCTTGATTCGAGAATGGGAAATAATAATACTTTTCAAAACTTAGAGGTGCCATTGACGGAGGCCACCTACGGACCGTAGGTGTGCGCCGTCGGTTGGCCAGCTAGAATTCCTAGAAAAATATTATCCAGAGATAGGCCTACGGACCATAGCTGGGACCGTGGTGTGTGGTTCAAGTTCCTAATATCCCCTCTCTGAAGCAAGGCGATGAACTAAGAGGACGGACCTTTAGTCGACCTATGGTCTGTTGGTCAATTCAGTCAGTCATCCAATTGAATTTTAGTTTAGGGGTAGTTGAGTTTTTCATAATTATTGTATCCCTAGTATCCTAGTCACATATTACCTAAGTGATTCATTCACCAAAATGAATAAAACTTATAGCAAAAATAGAAGAAAGAGGCACTAGTTTTCTCAAGAACACATAATAGGTTTTTTCAATTCCAACCATGGAATAGAAGGAATTCTGCGTTATATTTGTCATCATGTATGTGGATTTCACTAGTGGGTTCCTTTGATCCACTATGTTTTATAAAACTGAGTCAAATTCTTGATTCTCTGCATCTTAGTTAGACCGAGGGTTTCTAAAACCTTAGATATTGGTTGTGTAGTTTTTATAGTATTCTTAATCGATCTATCATGATTCCGGGAAATTGTTGCTTAATTACTTGAGTGAAATACATAACCTAATTGTGTAGATTCTCTTAGTTCATGAATTACACTTGCCAAGGCAGTTAAATAGAGAAACATGCTCTAGTTATCGAATTTCACTTATCATTTCCTAAATGTTGCATTCTTAGATTTTTCATGTTAGAACATTGAGCTATCCACTATTTTTGTTGTGTCATATGCATTTCTAGTTGGGAGTAGGCTTAACATCGAGTTTTAATAGGGTTCTGCGTATCCTTGTAGTCCTATAACTACGTGCCCCTCGGGAGTATAAGCCCCATAGTAGGCATCGAATTTAGTGATTATACCAGTCATGCATTTTTACCCATGGCAAGGTATATTGGGTCATCTCAATGTGCGTTTACATCAGACTCCGTGTTTAGATCATGTAGTTTTATGTCCATTAACAGCAGCTCAAATAGTCAGAGTCTAGTGCATTTAACCCTAGTTTGAAGTTATACTTAAGTATTTAGGGGGTGTTTGACAGGATGCATTAAAAGAAATAACCCATTATTATATATGGTATAATTTAAAACTTTGTACCGAAGGAATTTTGAGCCTATGTATAACAAATATATGGATTAGTTATACATCCTACATGGTATTATAGGATGTATTACTAATAACTTCCATTTGGAGCATTAGTAATGCATAGGATATAACACCAGCGGATAAGTCACATAAAGACAAATATATCCCTTAAATGTTTTAAATTTTTTTCTTGATTTTTTGTTTTTTGTTTATACTAGTAAATTTATTACCAGATATCTAATTCAAATCAATACAAATTTGAAATGTGAGTTATTCAATATTTAGTAATTAAAAGATAAATATATCACTAATTATTCGTATTTTGAACAATTTAAAAAATTACATACATATTAAAATCATAACTTGCAATTTTTATGTGTAAATGTAGATAATTTATTCAATTTTACCATTGTTGACCGTCTTTATAATTTTTAAAGTAGTTGGTTTATATTTTTTAAATTTAAAATTCATATTTTATTAGTGATCAATTTATTAAGATAAAAGTTATTTATCCTCAAATAATTCAAGTAGAAAATTAGAAACATGACAACAAAATTATTCTTCTCATTGCTAGTTAGAATGCCATAAAATTATTTTCTGACAATTATCTACCTTGACCAAATTACATAATAAATCAAGGTATAATTGGAAAGGACATTTTTAAAGAAGTTGATTACAAACACAAGTTGGATTAAAAACAATAAACCAAACACTTGATAATATAAATCCTGCTTTACTAATTCTTGCACTTCTAATTCCTGCATTACTAATCCATGCGTTATTTATTTTTATATACCAAATGCACCCTTAGTCTCAACATGTCACATTTATGATTAGTATTTAATCATTACATTCAGTTCAATTCATTTCTGAATATTTTAGTATTTACATTATGTTCAGATTATGGCATTTCTCAGTTATGTTTTTTTTCATTTTTTTCATTTTTGTTCAGTTACATTCTATATATTTCCTGATCAGTATATTCCAAGTACTAACACATACTCTGTGCTACATATTTTCATGATGTAAGTTCAGGTCCTCAGCATTCAGATCATGCCTAGATCTATTTCAGTTCCATACTCAACAACATCAGTGGTGAGTCCTAATACTTCGAGGACAATAGGCATGATTTCCATTTGAGTCTTTTAATTTCTTTTTAGTTTATGATAGACTTAACTGGGGCATGTCCCAGAAACTCTAGTTAGTAAAGGATTTTCTAGCCGTAGTATTAGATTCAACTTTAGTTTAGAGTGAGTCTTTCAATATATTCCAACTCTTAGTATATTTTTTTATATATTCATACCAGTATTGGGTATTCCCAATCTCTAAGTTATCTCATGTTTTAGAATGCTTATGATATGCCAGATCAGGGTTAGCTTGGGGTCATTCGTGAACCTAGGTATCATGTTTATGTCAAGGGGTAGCCTCGGGGTGTGACACTCGCCTTCTAGAACGAGTAGCATTGTCCATTCAATAAGGGTGTCCGATTGATATGTTGTCTTGGAGCGTTTCCAAGAGTAGGTGCATAATTCATAGTAATATTAGCGTGAGTTATTGGACTCTTGATTAAGATAATCCACTTAGATACCAATTGTTGGAAATCTGATCCCCGTAATTCTTCTAAGGATCGTGTATAAGCTATCTAATCATAGAATTTTTAGTAATTCAAAGTAAATACGTTTGTAATTGCCAAACAAAATCAATTTCAAACCTTTATTAACTCAAAAACTACAAACTACACAACATTACAAACTAATGTAACCTAAGGAGTTATAAACTCTACTTCATAGACTCAGAACACAAATCCCATGTTTATGTTCTCTCGAATCTTCAAGTGGCCCAAAATCGAAGATCCAACTTAAGTAAAATTCACAACCAAAAAATTATAAAAACCTAACAAACGACTCAAAAACAAACAGAATAAAACTCTTGAGTTGTTTTTCTTTTAGGCACTTCGACAAATCTTCAATAAGAACTCTTCCACAATAAGATTATCTTCTGCTCGTATCTCTCTATATGAGTGCAAAAGTTTCTTTGTAGAGAAATTTATATATATATATATATATATACTCACCAGAATTATCGTGGTTCCTTTTCCTCGTATGATTCAGAGTTACCCAACGACTGCATCCTTTTCGGCTACTAGTCCTATTTGTACTAGGTTATGTAAGATCGTGTTGAGTCAACCTGTTCCATGCATCAGTTGTTTACATTGTCATTCTTCAAAATCTTCATTTATTAAATCCAACATAACACACATTGAAAATGGATGAGTTTAAATTCATGTGAGTATATCACGATCCAAAAAGTAAGGCCATCATGACACCTACCTTAAACCTTTTATAGGTAATATAACCATATGTCCAACACAACACACAATAAAATATTTAAGAACTAAGGAAAGGTGGTGGATACAAAACTTTGGTCAAAACCATCGGTGGCTACCTAAAGTTTGCACCAACATTCACTTAGACAACTCAATTAGGCTTTGTTCATTTTACACACCTCATGTCTGATCCTACCGTGTCACTTTGACACCTTTTTTACAATAAACAATAATCTTAAGGAGAGTGTAACGCACTCACCGATGATGTGTTTAAGTAATGAATTAAGTGAAGACATGTGCAAAATATATCATAAATATGTATGAAAAGATGTATTATGAATTAAAAAGTACTTTCAAAGCTATTTAATTAATAAATTCTAAAATTATATTTTAATAACTAAAAATGTTCCAATTGCTTCTCACTGTCTCCATCTATACTACCACCATAAGCATCTTCATCAAATTTTACATCATGACTACCACCATAAGTATCTTCAATATATTAAAATTATATTGTAAATTATATAGGCTACATTGTTGAATAACATTTGTATAATATTTTTGTTCATCTTTAACATTGATAATCACTTCCTTAATTTTTAAAAATAATCATGTGCTAAATTCAAAGATGAAAATGAAAAGGAAGGTTGGATATATGGTGGTGGATGGTTAAGGAAATGTGGGAATGAGAGAGAACGAAGAAGAAGAAAAATAAATAAAATTAAAAAATGCAAAATTTAAGTTTTTTATGCACTTAAAATGTGTGCAATACACATATTACGCCAAGTTAGTGGAAAGTGTCAAAATGACATAGCAAAACCTAATATGAGGTATTTAATATTAACAAAGCCTAGTTAAGGTATCTATGTAACAAATGATGCCAACTTTAGGTGGCCACCTATGAGTTCCGCCCCCAACTTAGATTAATAAAAGACATAATGTGAGAAAGTTAGGTAATATTCAAAACCCAATTCCACCCGTACAAAAGCTTTTAAAAGATAGTACAATTGTTCACTATTTCAAAACTACCTATAGTATCAAAATATAAAATGATAACATGGATGAAGCTAGAATGTTGATCCGAATGCAGATAGGAAACGATATCTTTGAAATAAATACAATCTTGTTAAAGTGAGAATTAGTATGAAAAGGATACCCACTTTATGATATTTTTCAAGAAGTTCGTGTAATGCTGGTAGATAATGACAAAAATTTTTCCAGTAAGATGATTCATTTAATAAAATCATATGAATATAAAGGTGACATCTCTTAAGATATTATAGAGAACTTACAATCCTTAAACAAGGAAAATAATTTCAAGAAAATTAAATACAATAAAGTTAAAATGAAAAAAATTATTTTAGAGATGTAACATTTTGTAACTACGACTTAAGCAAATAAATAACCTCAGTAGCAAACTTTTTACCACTATCTACTAGTATCACACGAACTTCACATGCACACTTGAACTATTCTTCGATGGATATATTATCTTCTTGCATATGGACAACAACTTTATTAACTTGGTTGAATGAGGGACCTTGTCTTACAAATGATTGAATAGGTTTGGTGATTTGTGGTGAATTTTATCAATGATTATTGATTCTTGGTTTGGGAGAGAAATTTCTGTGAGAAAGTTTGTATAAAAATGGGAAAAGTGATAATGATAAATACAAAGATGCATTAAGTAATAAATTCAATTATGATCATGCATATAGTGGCAAAAAATGAGGTATTTAACAGTAGAATATATAGAGGAACAAATAGATATTTGAGTTACCAAATAGGTGACTACAACAACATACCAAGTGTTATCCCCACAAGTGCGGTGTGAAGAACGTATAATGTACGCAGACCTTACCACTACCTCATATATAGCAGTAGAGAGGTTATATTTGTTTGACCCTCGATAAATGGATGAAAGTGTGTCTTTGAGTATATATATATGTCTCTGTGTGTGTGTTCTGTGTGTTTGTGTCTGTGTGTGTCTCTGTGTGTGTGAGACAGAGAGAGATACATCCTGTTTACTACTAGAATTACATTTTGTAACAATTAGGAGGAGATATGGTATAGAGTTGTAGTGTGTCATTGGTAAAAAGGAAGCATATAAGAACAAACATGGAAAGAGTTAAAATTTGATACTTCATGCATAGCATTCAGTCACGTCTTTTGTGAATGTCCTTTTCAAAATGACATCTATTAATAAAAGAGATCCATTTAATCCACTATGAGATACAATAAAAAGTTGTTGGTTGGAAAAAAAAGAAAAAAGAAAAAAAATACAAGAATTAAAATATGGACCGGTACAAATGAAACAGTTGACTATATGAAATGTGCTCTTTAATGGACACTAGAAGAATAAGTATCTAAAAGAGGTATGGAAAACGGAAAAAGGAAAAAAGAAATTCTCCATGTCAAGGTATACATGGAAATTTTTAATTTTTTTGTTAAGGCAAGAGTTGGAACAAATAAGGAATGTGAATGTTATATGATTTCTCTTTGTATATGATTGTGTTCTAGGTGATTTTGAAAGAACAAAACTCAACATGCTTTGAAGACTAAGCAAAATGATGTAAAATTACTAGTGCATCTTATTATTTTACAGTTTGTGTGTGGAGGAATATGAAAATATGTCAGAAATTCATCGCCATTTATTAGAAGAGTACTATACTTTTGATTTTTTATACTTTTATAGATAATTTCATACTATTTTTGTGTTGTTTACAAACAAATCGTTATTGTTTACATGTATTACATTAAGAGCACATGTTTTCCTCATATCTAAAGGAAATTTCAAGAAATTTATGAAAAAACAATTCATGTGTATGTCACATGTATCACATCCATCACAGCATTTCAAGAGAATTACATTGACATGAAGAGAAACTTTCATAAGATATATTTTGATTTAATTAATATTAATAAGACTTCCGGTCGAGGTAGAACATCAATAGATAAAGGGAAATTAAGAAAATAATGATAGCATATAATGTTCAAACACGCGAGACACTAAAAGAGATGAAGTGAATTTGTTGGAAAAGACAAATACATAAAAACAAATACTCATATTACTCTCTATGGATGCACCCTGAGAATTTCGACCTATGCTTTCTTGATCTGATCACTAGTACCTGAATAAACATCGGTTGTCATCTATAGTGTTGCTTTGACCAAACTTATAGTCTAAGAACATTGATGGTAACCTCAATGAGAAAAATATCTTTTCAAATTTGGGCAAACTAAAAAACCTCCTTAATAATTAGGCGTCAAAAGTCCATTTATAATCAACTATCAGAAGAGATTTTTGACCCTAATAATACTAGATCTCTGTTGCCAACTAGAGTAGAAAGGTGAACTATATGACAAATCGATGCGCCCGTTCATGTTCTATCAACTTAACTTGTTAAGCTCGAGGCTCTCCCCTAGACGTAATACAAGACCTTAGTGTCACAAGTAACCCCAAGCCAAACCTAAATCTTGAGAATCACAAGCATATTTAATAACTCTAATCAAGCAAAAGCAATATGAATAATTAATATAAACTAAAGAAATTAAATTGAGAATTTGAGAAAGAAATAATTGAGTTCAAAGTAGAACAACCGATATCAACTGAATTTGACTCTCTAGGTTTACAACTCATGCTCAGTAGTTTGAGGGAGATAATCTTAGGGAAATGGTTAAGGACAATAAAACAACTAGATCAAGGAAATATGAATACTTTCAATATAAATCGGGTCGTGGAAATTGCTCGGAGTTTCAGTAGAAATCTTCAGCCCTAGCACCTTGATCAGCTAGTGCTCCATCCCCCATGTTCTGATAGGATTAGAAGGTAGGGAATCGGGATCAAACACTCAGGGGACTAATATATGTAATAGGACCTACCTGATGTCTCCAAAGTGTGGTAAGAACCATCTGGGCGAGTTTTTCCAAGCAAAGAATAATGTTTTGGGTGTGGTTAATCTTTTCATATGTTGAAAGATTACCCTCCTGTCAGGAAGGTGCAAAGAGGTAACAACAAAAGGGCTCAATCTACAACTCCAACAACACAAGCACGTCTCTCAACTCAACAGAATGGTTCATCTAGTACAAGGGGTGGTCAATGCTAGAACAAGATTTATGCTCTCCAGGCTTGCCTGGACTAGGAAGATTTTCTGTATGTTGTCACTGGTACATTACAAGTCTTTAAGTTAGATGTTTATTCATTGCTATATACATGGGATACTCTCTCCTTTGTAACCCTTTATATAGAAGTAAAATTTTGTGTCAATCCATAAACTCTTTTAGAACCTTTCTGAATATATACTCCAGTTGCTTACCTAATTATAACTAGACATGTATACATACTTTTCCATGTCGCATTTTGTCAGAAAGTCACCTTAGAAGATCTTGTAGAGTTAGAAATGGTATATTTTGGTATCAATCTTGCATGGATTCGTTATATTCCTTCTATGCCTCAGTCGATTGTAGAATTAGGCATCATTTGGATTCTGTTTTCAAATGAGCCAGCCTTAAAATAAAAGGGTAGTCTCTCAATGCTTGTAGGTCATTTTATCTCTTTCCTTAAGACCAACAAGATGATTTCTAATGGGTATCTCTATCATCATTGGGTTAAGTATTCAAACTATGAATCCCAACTCGTGAGTAAGTTCTAGTAGTAAATGAGTTTCCAAAATTGTTCCATGAAGAACTTCCTTGAGTTCCTCCCAAGAGGGAAATCGACTTTGGAATTGATCACCTTCTATATACCCAGCCTATTTTGGTTCATCCTTACAGAATCACTCCAACTAAGCTTAAGGAATTGAAAGAACATGTTAAAGAACTTTTAGATAAGGTCGCAATCAAACCTAGTATATCTCCATGAGGTGATCTAATATTGATCGTGAAAGAAGAAGAACAGTTCATTGAGAATGTGCATACACAATCGTTAGTTAAACAAAATCACTATCAAGAGCAAAACCTATCCCACAAATTTATGACTTGTTTGACCAACTTTAGGGTTCTAGTTATTTTGTAAGATAGACCTCATATTAGATTATCATTAGCTCAGAGTCACAGATAGTGCCATTTAAAAGAAAGACTTCAGAACTCGGTATGGTCAATATGAAATTATAGTTATGTCATTTGGACTAACAAGTGTTCTTGCAACTTTTATGGACTTGATTAAAAGGATTTTCAAGAAGTACATGGAGTTTATCATTATCGAATTTATTATGATATCCTCATTTACTCTAGGAATGAGGAAGAGCATGCAACTCATATGAGGTTCGTTCTCCAAATTCTAAAGGATCGCAACTTTTTTGCTAAGTTCAGCAAATGTGAATTCAGGTTACAATCAAATCGCTTTCCTTGGTCATTTGGTATCTCGCAAGGGAATCTGAGCGGATCCTCAGAAAATAGAGGTAGTGAAGAAATGGCCCATACCCACCTCTCCAATAGATATCAGAACTTTCTTGGGTTTGGATGGTTATTACAGAAGATTTGTTGAAGTATTTTATCCACAGCTTCCCTCTTGATAGAGTTAACTCTGAAAAAGGTCACATTTTAGTGGTTATATGAGTGTGAGAAAAGCTTCTTAAAACTGAAGACTAGGTTGCTAAACCTCCGATCTGGACCCTACCAGATGGTTCAAACAGTTATGTTATTTATTGTGATGCATACAGGGTTTGCCTTGGTCATGTGTTGATGCAGCGAGGTAAGGTCATAGATTTTTCTTGTAGAAAGCTTAAGGTACAAGAGAAGAACTATCCGACTCATCAAATTGAGCTTGTAGTCATGTATTTTCTCTAAAAATTTTGTGACATTACTTGTATGGTGCTCACGTGGATGTGTTCAAGTATCATAAAAGCCTCTAGTATGTGTTCACCCAAAAAAAGTTGAATCTTCCTCATAGGAGGTGGCTTAAATTCTTCAAGAACTATAATATGAATGTGTTTACCATCCTTGTAAATCGAATGTAGTATTGGATGCTCTCGGAAATGTAGCACATATTTAGGAAGAAAAGAGAGAATTAGCCAAAGAAGTTCACCTTATAAACATATCCGGGGATGGTGTTATAGTTCATAATGTGTCAAAAAATTTTATTGGTAACGAAGGTTAAGGAAAAACAAGTTAGTGATCCTATATTGCTTCATTTGAAAGGTGTGGTTAATCAGCAGAAAGTTGAGGTTGTCTTCCAAGAAGGATATGGTGTACATCATTAACAGGGTCTCTTATGTATTCTTAAGGTGGATGAGTTGAGGAAGCAGATCCTCATAAAAGGACATAAATCTAGGTATTTCTTTAATATAGGTTCCACCAAGATCTATGGGATGTTTTTTTGTTGAAAGGCAATAAGATTGATATAGCAAATTTTGTGGCTAAGTTTCATAATTTTTGAAGGTGTTAAGGTAGAACATCAGAAACCTGGAAGTGTGAGTTAATAGATTAACATTCCATTGTAGATGTGGGAAGTTATAAGCATGGACTTACGTCGTACTGGCATGTTTCATGACTCCACTTTGGTGATAATAGATAGAGTTACTAAGTTAAGTCAGTTCTTGGTTGGGAAGACTACAAATTCAATAAAGGACTATGATAAACTCTACATTAATGAGATATTCATGTAGGTTGCATGGAGTTCCGATGTCTGTAATCTCATATAGAGGTCCTTAGTTTACATGTAGTTTCTATAAATCATTTCAGAAAGGTCTTTGTAATTAGGTAAATCTCAACATGACATTTCATCCACAAATAGATGTTCAGATAGAGCGTACCATTCGTATTAGATGAAATGTTGAGAGCTTGTGTGATCGATTTCAAGAGAAATTGGAATGAACAACTACCTCTCATAGAGTTCGGCTATAATAATAGCTTCAATTCCAGCATTGAGATGGCCACTTATGAGACATTATATGTGCATAGATGCAGATCTCTTGTTGGTTGGCTTGAAGTAGGTGAAACAACACTGATTGGGCCAAAATTAGTTTATGACGCTATGGAAAAAGTTTAGCTCATCATAGATAGACTAAAGACAACCCAAAGTCATCAAAAGTCTTATGAATATGCGAGTCATAAGGTACTTAGAGTCTGAGATTGATGATTGGGTTCTCTTGAAAGTGTCACTTATGAATGGAGTGATGAGATTTGGCAACAAAGGGAAGATTACTCCAAGATATGTAGTTCCTTAAGAAACCTGAAAAGGGTTGGTAAAGTGGCTTATGATATAGAGCTACCAATAGAACTAGTCTGGGTTCATCAAGTCTTATACATTCCTTGTTGAAGAAGTGTGTGCGTGATCCGTCATGCATACTTCCATTATAGACTGTGTCTATAAACGATACTCTCACTTATAAAGAGGTTTCAGTTGAGTTTCTTAGCATCAGGTTTGTAGGTTGAGAAATAAAGGGTCGCGTCAGTGAAGGTTTTGTGGAGGATTCTACCCGTAGAGGGAGCCGTTTCGAAAGCAGAAGCAACCATGAAGGCCAAGTATCCTCATCTTTTTCCTTCTTATTCCATTTCAGCATTGAATGATAGTTCCTCTCCAGTCTCTTAGTTCACTCTTACATAAAATCAGTCTTAGTATCATGTTCCTTCAATTGTAATCACATTTTTATCACAAATGCATGTTGTTGGAACTTTGTTCAGTTAGACTCCAGTTTCAAGTACTTTGTGGAAGAGATTACAGCTCCTTTTCTCCTCATTCAACAAGTTTAGACTTCATTTAAGGACAAATATTTCCAAGGGAAAGATAAAGTATCAACCTTGATTTGAGATGGGAAAAGTTAAACTTTACAGAACTTACAGGTGCCATCGAAGGAGGCCACCTGTGGACTATAGGTGTGGCCCGAAGGTGGGCCACCTAGAATTCCAAGAAAACTCTTATCCGTCGGCAGGTCTACGAACCATTGCTTGGACGATGGTCTGTCGTTCATGTTCGTAGTTCCCATCTCTATAACCAAATGATAAACTAAGAGGACGGACTGTATTTGGACCTACGGTCTGTTGGTCAGGTTTGTCGGTGATCCAATTGCATTTTAGTTTAAGGGTAGTTAGAATTTCCCTAATTATTGTATCCCTAAACTATGTCATTTTTTCAGTTTAAGCCTAGTATTCTAGTAAGATTTTACCCTTAGCGATTCATTCACAAAATTAATGAAAGTTAAAGCAAAAAGACAAGAAAGAGGTGTTGTTGACACCCAATTTTGGACCACCACAATATAAATTAATCATCGAGCTTCTTCTATTTCGGATGATTTGAAATAGTTAGTTTTAGAAAAATTAAAAAATGAATAAATAATAATAATGGTTTATATGCTATTTAAATATTTTATAAATTTTGGAACTTCTAAATATTGAATATATCTTTATATAATTTTGTATATGATCGGTATGTTTTATAAGTATTCAAAAATTGTCTCACAAATACTTTGTTTTAATTAAATATTTAGTTAATTAATTTAATTATTATATAGTTTATATTTTTTGAGTTATTAGTTTATACTTGATTCAATTATTTTAAGTTTGTTAAAATTAAGAAACTCAATAATTAAATTTTAATAATTTATCCTATTTAAGATTTTAGCCAAAGATGCAAATGAGATTAAGTTTTGCTATATCTATTTACTATTTTAGACATTTTCTTTCACATACTTTTAAACCTTTAAGAAATCAATATTGGGTCCTCTTCTCCCAATTTTTCAGTTAACACAGGATCGATTCCTAAGCCCACTGTTGCCTAAAAATCCCAACAGCCCATCCTCCGAAATTTCCCCCAAAATTTCCAATTCATAACAAATAACCCAGGCCTAGCCCATCCTTTCAATTCAATACCAAGACTCCAACCCCTATTCTTCTTCTTCGCGAACGAGATCCAGAAACTCGCCAACCAAAACAAGAATCAGCCCAAAGAAAAAGTCAGTACTAGATACTTGCATCCTCTTCATTCTCGATGCGTGAAACCCTGAACTCCAGAAAAATAACTCGAAACCCAGCAGCAACAAGAAGAGTCCAAATAAAACCCGAGCCCAGCGATTCTAACATCCTCGTCGTTGTCCTTAGATAATAAGTTTTCTTAATTTTTCTTTACAAATTAAGTGGCGACTCTAAATAATTCAATTTTAGATTTTTAAAATAACACAGAATGGCGACTATACTAGGGAATTGAATGGTCGTAACCTTAAAATTAACTTGTTTGACTATATGTTTAATTGTTTATTTGTCTTTTTGATGTATTATGAACTATTGCATTTCATGGCATCTTATTATGCCAAACGATAAATAAATTGCATTAGGAAAACAACAGTTACGTGGCTTACCACGACTGTCCTTTAGAAAGGCACAAGTCAATTTTTTTTGAAGTAATAAAAGAATAATTTGCTTGTGGTCATCCAACACTGTTTATCATTCTTCACCCCGTAGTTTGTCTAACTTGGATAACCAGGTCTTGTCTAAACCAACTCTTGGTCTACTAGTGTAGAGTTAAACCAAATCCTTTTTAGTGTATTTAACTAAGATGACTCAACACCCAAGGTTTGTTGGGCCCATTAAAAAGACAACCTTGAGTCTAAAACAACCCATGGCCTAAACGGACGATCATATTTATTTGTTTAAATTTGAAGGATGTATAGTCATTTTAAAAGTCATCGTCCTTAGGGTAAACAGTATATTATAGCCTACTTTAGTAGATGAAAGATTTTTACAAGACACTACTCCACCCAAAGGCGCCAACATTCAGAGATGAGAAGAAATCAAGTTCAAAGGACCTCCCACAGAGGCCTAGTTTAGGGTTTACCCCTGCATGAGATTAATTATTTGTATCCCATTTCCCTATTGTTTACCCTCATTCATTTCATTCATAAAGTTGGTATAAATTTGGGTTTTAAGATAATGGAATGTTTCAAATAATGTACACATCCCTCAAATCGTTAGATCTACCCTTGACACAAAAGAGTCGCATACATGTTATTACAATGCAATAATTATTTCAGTGTTATATATGCTTTTTTGAATATGTTACTTTATTTGAAGATGTTATAGACCACTACTTTTGGGAAATTATCCCCTGATAAAAAATATCAAGTCACTATCAAAAGTGCATCCAAATACTCGTTGAGAATTTAGTTTCCCAAAAAAGTTCAAGCTTCACATTTCAAATATTACTCTCTTATACCAGAAAAAGGTTCGCCACCTCAAAACGAAAGAGATCCAAGGCGGTCGAACTACGAAGAACGTAAATTGACCTACGCAAGATACGTAGGTATCCTCCAAGGTTCGTTCCCCATTCTGAGAAATTTTATCTTTTCAAACTCTTGCGAGGAGAATAGTGTTTCATATCAATCAGAAATTATAAGTACAACAATGAAGTCGACTTCTCTCGACTCAAGTCAACATATTTGATTCACTAATCCCAAAGTCAAGTAGACAAATTCCTGTCTCTTTAGCTATTTCTCTGTACCGGTGGGCGAGTTTATCTCTTAATGAAGCAACACTTGTATCTTTACACCTATTCGTCATATCTTGTATTATTTATCACTTTCAGGCAATAACAAGTTTTCCTTTTGATTTATTTTTTCATTTGTCAGGTATTTAGAATTGATATGTGTTGATAAGTTGATTGATCATCCTTATTTCACAAGATCTAAGGCCTTTAAAGATTCCTTCCTTGATCGAAGATTGCAAAAAGGAAAGGCAGTAATAGGTGATAACCATAAGAGATTGGCATGAATGATGTTACCACAAAATTGCCCTCCCCCTCAAAATCAAAATGTTAACAATCCACAAACCTTCCCCCATCACAAAAATAAATATACCAACCACAAGACTTTCCCCCAAAATTACCAAGCCACTCAAAATACCTAGAATCCCTCCATTGCTCTGCCATTGCCTCAAAATTCTACTTTTCATATTCCGATTCCAAATGAACCTTATGCCAACATTTCTGACCTTTATTACTATGAAGCACAAGAGAGAGTGTGGAGGTCAAAAGAAGAGGCATCAAGCTGAATATAAAAGAAGAGATTAGGAAAGCCATGAAGGAGTTGCAAAATATTCCTAAAGTTGATAGATTGAGTTATGAGGATTTGTGCATCCTGCCTAATCTCGACCACCCCAAAGGGTTTAAAGTGCCAAAATTTGACACTTTTAGATGAACATGAAATCCATTGGCGCACTTGAGAGCCTAATGTGACCAACTCATAGGAGTTGGCAAGAATGAAGCCTTGTTAATGAGTCTCTTTAGACAAATTTTAATTGGAGAAAAATTAGAATGGTTTACCTCTCATGATATAAAGCAATGGTCTAGCTAGAAAGCACTAGCTATGAATGTTGTCGAACAATTCGCTTATAACGTGGATATCATTCAAGATCGCTACTTTTTGGAGACAACCAAGAAGAAATCCATTGAAAGCTATCGAGAATATGCGTATAAGTAGAGGAAAGAGGTCACACGTGTCCGACCCTCTATGTCTTAGAAGGAGATCATTGAAGTGTTCATACGCATTCAAGATCCAGAGTATTACGACAAGATATTATTGCTCATTGGAGACAAATTGCGGAGATAGTAAAGGTAGGTGAGGCTATCAAAGATGGGATTAAAACCAGAAATATTTATCGTGTTGCCGCCCCAACCAAATCTTCAGGATTGTTCAAAAAGAAGAGAGAGGTTGTGTGTTCCATTTCCTTCGCATTCGATGGAAAAGGCCACTTCAAAAAACCCTCACCTTACAAAGGTTATCCTCGAGTTCTAAAAAATACATATCCATCTTGTTATACCCAATCATGTTATCAAACTCCACGAATGGGTTGCAAAAATCCACCTCCCAATTACCAAACGCTACCGTCGAGTTATCAGATTCCACCTGTCAATTACAAAACTCCACCACCGAGTTAACAAATTTCACCTTCTATTTACCAAACTCCACCTCCACATTAAAAAAATACCTATCCATATTATCAAGTTCAATTAGTTAATTGTTCAAATATTTAATCAAGTTACCAAACTCCACCCCCGCAGTACCAAAGTACCCTTCATAGCTACCGAGCTTCACAATACAAATACAAGCACCAACTTGCCAAAATCCTCCAAAATATCGTCAAGTACCTTCACATCCAGGAAATAAGCACAATCCTCCTAGTTCAAATCTTTAAAAAAAACTGATAATGTCTTTACTCCTTTGGTTGAGAGTCGAACACAACTTTTGATAGATTGAACTTAGCTGGCTTAATACAGACAATTGATCCAAAAATTATCATTGTCAACTCCAAGTTTTATAGACTCAATCTTCATTGTGATTATCATTTAGGAGGATCTTTGCATATTAATGAGGATTATATTAACTTTAATCATAAAATTCAAGTCTTGATAGATCAAAAGTTCGTCACTCTCTAGTCTGTCACTCCTAATGTTAATAGCACCCCCATACCGAATCATGAAGGGGTAACTATTAATATGGTTGAAGTCGAAGAAGATTTGAATGTGGAGAAAGTTATAATCTCAGCTACCGATGGAAAATGAGCGGGTTGGGTCAAATGTGGGCGGGTTGTAAATGGGTAAACATTAAATGGGTAATCATTCAACCCGCCCACATTTGATATGAGTAAAAATGGGTTGGGCAAAATACTAGTTTACCCATATTTACCCATATTTCATGAAGAAATAGTTCTTTACTTAAGAATTCAATATGGAGAAAAATTTTTTGTCTTTTTTTAGACCAAAATCTGTTGAAAATACTTCATTATTTTTTTTTATCATAAAAGTAAAAAGAACTTAAAATTTTCTTTGAGGTTTGGGTTTGGGCGGGGGGGGCTGATAGGGGGCTAGAGGAGTGTTCTAGGGTAGGGTGAAAAATAAAATATTTGAAGTTAAAAGTATTTCTTAAAAACAAACTTAATTTTTCGTTTTTGGGGGGGAGGGGGGGAGGTTAGGGGGATGGAATGGTGGTTTGGGGGATCGAGGGTAGGGGTGAAAATGAAATTTAGAAGTTAAAAATATTTTTAAAAAATAAATATTAAATTTTTTTAGGCGGGATTGGGGTGGGGGTCTATAATTGAAATATTAATAGGGACTCATACATGAATGTGTTGAAAAATTGCTTCTTAAACTGGGCAACAGAAGGTTTTTTTGAAAATTTGGAGAAAACTTGAAATACCCATATATGAACCATAGTTTACCCATAATATACCCATATTTTAATGTGTAAAATATGGGTGTAAAACCAAATATGAATAGATTTAACATCACTCTATCAACCCATATTTAAAGGGCTATTTGGGCGGGTCAGTGAAAAGTGGCTTAAATTGCCAGCACTAATCTCAGCCAACCTTAAAAATCTTGAGAAGGTTGTAGCCTCTCCAAACATAAGAGATATCTGAATTTGTGATCATGGCACCTCAGCAAGCTTTTTCTTTAGTGTCGAAAGAGGGTCAGAACAAAACGAAGAATGATTAAGCTTTTCCAAAATCACTGTCCCACTTATATCAGTCTTTTCCAATGCAAAGTTGTATAGGGGAAGTAGTAAAAAATTGGTTCAAAGAAGATTATATTATGCTTGAATAGACGATTGAGACGCCAGTAGTACTAGAAAGCGAGCCGTATGAGCAAACGCCTAACTGGACATCCACTGCGCTCTTGATTCCTCTCTCGTCTGGTAAAATTATTTTCAAATATGTGAATATTGTGTCATGTCACAAGATGAATGAACAAAATTGTGTAGATACAGACAAACTTGAGGACTACAATGAAGAGATCATGATATGCAAACGCTTGGTTAAAGAGTTTAGAAAGTTCAAAATTCCCAAGAAATCAAAATTCAGAAGTGGTCAGAACAGTGAATCACGAAAATGATGAATGTATCAAAGAAATCAAAATTGGTGCTTATCTTACAAAAACACGAGAAAAAGAACTCATCAGTTTGCTTAGCAAACGCATCAATACATTTGTTTGATTACATCACATGTTCGAGCATAAACATTAGATCTTACAAGTCATCAATCTACTTAAATGTCGTTAAGAGATATTATGTGTGAGGTTTCCGTTAGAATTTATGTTATTTCCTTGTAATCGTGTTATTTTCTTGTAATCATTTTGTTTAGAATTTTATCTCTCTTGTAATGAACTACGTCTGACCTGAATTCTCAAGAATGAGATATGTAGGCAGCCTCAGTCGGCCTCGGTCAAACCATCATCCCTTTTTAATATTTTCTTTGTATTTGAACTATGTTCGACATTAACTCTCAAGAATGAGATACGTAGGGGGCCTGTTTCTGCCTCGATCACCCCTTTGTTCCTTTTAACTATTTTCTTTGTATTTGAACTATGTTTGACCTGAATTCTCAAGAATGAGATACGTAGGCGGCCTATGTCAGCCTCGGTCAGTTTCTTTGTGAATTTCGTATTGTTTTTTAACCTTTAAGGGGGAACTACATTTGACCTAATTCCTTCCTCAACAGGATACGTAGGCACCATAACGGCTCGGTCATATCTCATGTAAGATTTCTACTTTTTTTTCTTTATAATAGAAAGTGGGACCAAATTTTTAAGAGGGACTAAAAAATTCTCAAGAAAAAGATCTCTCCAACAAAGTCGAGAGTGAAGTTAATTTGAGAATTGCAATGGTGACAGATTATTGACAATATCTCAAAAATTTTGTAATTTTCTCGCTAACGAGTAACGATAAACCATAACAGTTAACTAGGACAAAATTTTGAGGATAACCTCAAAAATTTCAATGGAATTGATCGACAGCTTAGATCAACATTAAATGCTTTCCAACAAGTAATCAGATAGCTTCCAAGCATCAGTCTCGAAGAAGTTAACTAACCTTGACATGACATGACACCTAACAGTTACTATTTCTAAATTGTACATTTTGAAAATCTGTTTTCTTTTTAAAAAATTCCCATAGTTCAATTATTTTTACATAAAAATATTTTGTCTTATCTATCAAGAGACAGGAGATTGGAGAAATCAACTAGAGATAGCAAGACAAGGAGCAGAGAACCAAGAAGTCGACATAGATCAATTCATTTTGTAAACTAACATTTTTTTGTGGATGCAGGTTTATAAGTTTACCTTAAAAACAACATATTCTTCCATTCAATGAATAGGGAGAAGTTAAAAGAGAGAAGAGTTCCCCAAAATTGACATTTTTTTTTGTGGGTGCAGAAAATATTTTATGTTGTGTATATCAAAGATTTGAGTATATGAATAACATTATTTCATTCCATTCCCAACAAGTCAAGGTACATAATTAATGTGAAACTATTTTCAGAGATGGAACAAATGAAAATCAAGACGAAATACATTTTATTGTATTCCATCAACTAAATATACACCGAGGACGTTAGCTGCACCATTTATCATACATGATAATATTACTACCCATAAAGTGATTTATATTGTATTGTCGAATGAGATGATACCAATACTCTGATGGTCATTTTTATTTGTATTGTCGATTGAGATAATACTGCCACTCAGAAGATACCCAGAAGATTACCTATGTTAATCGGTGAAGCATCGTCTTTTGTCGGTATCGATAGACATCATCCTATCAATGGATAAACAACATCCTATCTACAGATCTTTATCATCTTCATTATCATTATCCTACCAATGGATCATCAACCTTATCCTACCAATGGATCATCAACATTGTCCTATCAATGGATCCTTATCATCATCCTACCAATTGATCATCATTATCCTACCAATAGATCATCAAAATTATCCTATCAATGGATCATTATCATCATCCTACCAATGGATCATTATAATCATCCTACCAATGGATCATCATTATCCTACTAATGGATCATAAACATTATACTATCAGTGGATCATTATCATTATCCTACCAATGGATCATCATCATCCTATCAATGCATCATTATCATCATCCTATCAATGGATCATCAACATTATACTACCAATAGATCATTATCATCATCATCATCCTACCAATGGATTATCATTATCCTATCAATGGATCATTATTATTATCCTACCTATATATCAACATCATCTCACCGATGAATATTCATTAGAATTATCCTACCAATTTACACAACCAACGGATCAACATTATTCTACCAATGGATCAATGCATCATCATCCTATAGATGAAGCAACATCACCATCCTATCATTATCACTATCCTTTCAATGAAGAACCATATATCTTATCAATGTAGCGTCAACATCATCATCCTATCGATTGAGCGTCATCATCATCCTATCATGTAGAAACATGATCCTACCAATGGATCTATATCATCCAACTAATGCATTATCATCATCTTACCAATGAAGAATCATCATCATTATTTTCATTAGCAAAAACATCATCAAGAGAGCCATCAATATATTACATTAGTCTATATTTTTATTATTTCATTATCAAGTAAAGAATATATTCGAAGAATTAAACTGCAACTATGAGATACAAGTTATATTGTCCTAACGTCAAGATGAAGCAACTGACGTTAAACGCTCAAGGAGAACGACTAAGTGACAACATGGTAAAAGATGATATCTCTCTATTTGAATTACATATTTATGCTAATGATTTTTATCTCAGTCTTTGTCGAGAGCATCCAAGAGGATAAACTCTAAAATTAAACCACATGTGCAGACGACATCAATAAGGATGCAGCAAAACGTGGAACTTTTTCTTAGCAGCGAATTGGGACATAGTCCAAAGAGGAGGTTCAAACTCTTAGGATGGGAGTTGAGGAGAGACTTCCACCAGAATCGAACCACACCCTATTAGAAGTCATGTGGGTTCTTATTTTGGTTTACTGGTTTAAGTTTCCCATCCGAAAAGTTCTGGTCTTGACTGGAAGCACCTTTCCAATCTGAGCGACAATGCACCAAGAGCTTTGGAAATTATGTCCGTGTAAGTTTTTAATTATAGGTGTGAAGTGCACTACATTCATAGCTAAGAGGTTGCAACCCTCATTTTAAAATCGAGTTTTATTTTTCACTTTTCCAAAACAAGAGGTTATCTTGCATAAGGGATTTCCTTTTCAACCGGTTGAGTAGAACTACAAGCAGCTTGATTCCCTAAGTTAGGGGATATGTAGGGGGGATTATTGTTGAAAACATGGATATATTCCAACGTTCTATCTTAAGTCTTAACCCCGAGCATTTTGATTTCCTCATAATTTAAGATCGGGATAACATTGGAATTCTTAGAAATTGTGCATCAAATCAAGCATATCGAACTACAAATGGCCTGAATTCTCATATAGCCTGAGATATGTAGAAACCCACTTCCGGGTTTGGCTATAATTTCTAAAGTTCATAGCGAAGCCATTTTCTAAAGGATGAAGATGTGATCGGACAAAATTGGATTTGTCAATTTCATTTACCTCGGATTTCTTTCATCAATCCAAGTCAAACGAATGACAGCTGTTGACACCCAATTTTTGACCTCCACAATATAAATTAATCATAAGGCTTCTTCTATTTCGGACAATTTGATAATTAGTTTTAGAAATTTTTTTAAATGAGTAAATAATTATAATGATTTATATGTTATTTAAATATTTTTTTACTTTTGGAATTTTCAAACATTAAATATATCTTTAAATAATTTTTTATATGGTCGGTATATTTTTAAAATATTCAAAAATTGTCTTAGAAATATTTTGTTTTAATAAAATAGGTAGTTAATTAATTAGTTTAATTATTAAATAGTTTATATTTCGAGTTATTAGTCTATATTTGAGTCATTTATTTTAAGCTTGTTAAAGTTAAGAATCTCATTAATTAAATTTTAATAATTTATCCTATTTACGATTGTACCCAAAGTCACAAATTATATATAGCTTGGCTATATCTATTTACTGTTTTAGCCATTTTCTTTCACATACTTTCAAACCTTTAAGAAGACAATATTGGGTCCTCTTCTCTCAATTTTCAGAAAAAAATGACCAATTCCTAAGCCCACTGTTGCCTTAAATCCCAGCAGCCCATCCTCCAAACATTCCCCCAAAATTTCAAATTCACAACAAATATCCCAAGACCAGCCCATCCTTTCTATTCAATACAAAAAACCCAACCCCTGTTCATCTTCTTCGCAAACGAGACCCAGAAACTCGTGACCAGAAATGAGAACCAGTCTGAACAAAAAACCAGTACTCGATACTCGCATCCTCTTACTCCTTCAGGCGTGAAACCAGAACTCTAGAAAAAAATTAAAACACAGCAGCAACCAGACGAATCCAAATAAGACCCGAGCCCAGCGATTCCAGCATCCTTGTCGTCGTCCTGCGCTGCCAGATGGAGCAATCTCAACGCCTCCTCGTCCTTCCCTCAAATCAAATGGTTCTTCTTTTCTATCCATTGGAGATTTGTTCCTATTCGAGCTGGTATCTTACCCTATAAGGTATTTGAATTTCGAACCCCCACCCCCTCTTTTGCACCTTAGTTTTCCCCTTTAAATTCCATCTTCTTCTTTGTTAAAGGTTAGAAAAAGGGGGGGGGGAGAAAATTGTTAGAGAAATTGTTGCGAATTTTCTTGGTTGGAGTTTTCAGTTTGATGTTTTTTTACACAGCAAGGAAATACAAAAGAGCTTAAGAAAAATATATTTTAAGTATATACTAAATACAGTTTGAAAGAAGAGGATAATAGTTTCAGCGCGCGGGTTTTAAGTTTCTATCTCCATTTCCATTTGGTTGTTCATGGTCGAGCTTTTCCTTGTGAAGTCTCCTTCTTCTCTTTCTGTCCCTTACCCGCTGTCCGAAAAAGGTAGCATTTTCTCCGATAGCTTCTCTCTTCCCCTATTTTGTGTGTTAATGTCGAAAATATCACTGCTCTGTTGGTTGTTCATTGATTAGTAGTCATTGGGTTACTGATAGTGAACATGAAGTGTATGTTTTTCTTTGCTTGTCGCCATGAGTTAGTTGTAATGTCTTTGAGGTTCTACCAAATTGTGTTTCCATCAACTGAGTAAGAGTAATATTGTCTCCACAAAGGTCTAAAAGGAAGAATCTTCAATACCCACTACCAATTTATAAGAAATGGAAATCTTAAAAGGTGAGGAAATATTCTCTCAATACTCGGTTCTCAACTCTAAAACATAAAAACGAAACAACAAAGAAATCTAAATTCTCACAATGGAACTCTAATGTTGAATGATATATATTAAACTACGAATTTAAAAATGTACTTATAGTCGCCAAAAATGTGCTGTGAAGGACCATTCGGCGCAATAAGTACGGATCAGTGATCCACGCAGCGATCCGCTCTTTGGTCTATTCCATCGCCTTTTGCTTTGTTCTTGAGCATTCTATATTTTGTAACTTTTGGTGATAAATCATTGCATCAAAGAATTGTTAGGCATTTTACCGACTCCTCCTTTCAATCGCCTACTTGATTTTCTCCTTCAATGCTTTGCATACTAGAATATTAGGTGAGACCATGGCCATTCGGCGACTTGTCCAATGGTTTAGGCGTTCCTAAGTCCTTCTTTTCTTTATTCTTTTAGCTGCCTTGTTCCTTTTTGCTCATTAGTATCCATGCTTTGTTCCTCAATCCAAATACCTTAATTTAAGGATTTCCACCAGTTATTGGCAAAAAATATGCATTTGAGGACACTAAATCTATTAAAATAAATCCCTAATTAAGTCCAAATCGTAGACTCACCAAAAGACATGCACAATTTCACCCGTAGGCTTGCTCGTATTTACTGATCAACATATTATTTGACTTATGCAAGATCACCAAGGTATTTCAAGGCTTGAAGGAGAGTTGAGGGTAAAGGTATGATCATTTTGGTTTAGTGACTTCTAACTTCATGGAGCATGTCTTGTATTTCACTTATTCTCCTTTTCTTTCACTTTGTTTATTTCCATTATTCATCATAAGTATTTTCAAACACAAAAATTTTTGTATGCCTCATTGGACACCCTTTTTCTTTCCACCATGCACAAAATGCAAAATTCTTTTTCAGTATTTTTCTTTTGATTTTCTTTGTTTCTCTCTTTTTTACCTGGAGGGGTTCTATCTTTTTTTATCATAAATCTTCAAGGTGAATTTCACAAACATATTTCTTATTTCTTTCCTTATTTTTTTACCACAACACCAGCTTAGGATTTTGGCGTAAGTTGGCAATTCAAGTGGATCAAGGATTGATGAAGATTTTAGGTGGGGAGGGAAAAGAATTAAATGTGTTCATGTTTCATCCAAAGGAAAGGTTAGGCTAAAATGGCGCAAAAATAGGTTCATACTCTCACAGGGTGGTCACAAAGATGTATAATAACAATTGGGTTCACTCTCAAAAATATGTGCCTAAGATCATTTCTTTCATTAACCAATGCTAGTCGATTGGACCAACAAGGAATGCTCTAGGTATCACGGAGCACATATTTCAAGAAAACCTCACAAAACAAGGCATTCAACACAATCATCGATCATAACTCTACAAGTTAAGCTCGCATGTGATGATCATCACATGATTCTCTTCGATAATAAACTAGTCACAATGAGGTTATAATAGTTCGCACATTATTTATGCAACTCAAACTTGCCTCATTAGACTTGAGAAAACATATCTTTCAATCAAGAGCGCAATTAAAATCATCAATATTGATCCTAATTGATACTCAAATACTCATGAGAGCATCCATAACATTAACAAATTTTTCCATAATAAACGAGAAGTTTCTGACATAGCCAAAACTAGTAGAAACAAAATCATCTAAAATTATCAAAAACAAAACAAATAAAATCGAATGGCACACATATGAATATACCCTCACCCTACCAAATAATAAATAAATAGTGTCCTCAATGTAAAATAAAACAAATGTCTCAAAAATAAAAAATAAAAAAGAGTCAAAATCCCCTGTCAGGCTAATTTTGAGGTGAATGTTGTGCATCAAGAGCTCTCTTAATCGGAGCATCAGTGCCCCGCTCTCCTCCAAGAGTGGGTTTTTATTCACTAGGACCAATCATTAAAGTGTCCCGGAGTGATGTCTCGATAGCTACCTGGAGAGTATCACCATCAAGGTCCTCCAATTACTCATAAACTACCTCCTCTTGAGTTACCAACTCCTCCTTATTAATATCTACCGCATCCAACTCATATTTGACTCCTCACCACCACTAGCTAAAGCAACATGTCCACTTGTAGTAGCTAGAGGGATCTCAGACATAACTATACTCTAAACCAGGACCCTCAGGAATGTCGACATTGCTCTAAAGCATTGAAATGTTAGTGAATTCTAACTCATTCACATCACACCTTAACTCAGAAACATTACCCTTCAATGACATCCTCTGACTGTAGACCTCCATGCTCACATGCCTCAGCTCGAACATTGAGGGCATCCAATGCTAGGCCATGAGTTATAATCAACTTTCTCTACTCTCGCAACTTATCCCATATGGGAGAAAGGGCAGGAACAATAACCCACTCAATCAACCTCGAGACAGATCCCTCAACAGACGAGGCACATACATCGGCTGAATAAGCTAGATGACCCATCTTTATTGGATGGACTTTTTAAATTGATGTCGGGAGACATCAGCACCACCAACAACAAAAGTAGTAGGAGCGGAAGAGCTAGGTGTACTTGATGGCTTACCGGCTTGAGCAAAAGGAGTAGCATCTCTCTTTAAGGTCTCTAAATCTATAAATTGGATGCTTGCACCGGGGTTGTCTTCTTTTTATTAGCCTCATCATTAGTGTACTATGCCTCCATACTTTGGATGTTAGTTGTAACAGTTTGAAACTAATAGGCTAAAACTAGAGCTAAACGAAATGTTAAGTCAAGAGTAAAGGGCAAGAGACAAAGAAAATGGGTGAGGGCCATGGAGGGGGTCTAAGGAAGCCCAAAATGTTCCTAGATACTTCCTACCATGACCACGAGGGTCTTCACGAACCGTGGTGGGTGAGGCTGCGAGCCCATAAAACTGCCGAAGGAAGGCTCCCCTTCACGAGCCACTTCACAACCCATAAGAAGGCTCATGGGTTTGCTTTCACCTTGTGGGGTCTTGTTCAAGTAGTATAGTAATTTTCAAGGGACCAAGGGCACCACCACGGGCCGTGATTCCCTTGACGGCTCGTGAAGGTGGGTCGTGGCACCTGGCGCCCCATTTTAAAGTGGAGGTTATTTTAAGTATCCAATTTAGGTAGTTATTAAATGAAGTCGTTTTTTCCTTAAGCTTATACACTTATTTAAGTCATTTTTAGTAAATATATACATATTCACCCTATTATTTCCAAAACCGCAAATCAAAATCCAAAAGTTCATCTTCTCTCAAATTTCTCTCTCTAGAACTCAAGAAAGGAGAAGAGGAAAGTTTAAGTTAGGGCTACAAGAAACAAGGATTTTTCACTCAATTTCTTCAGAGAATCATAACTAAGTTATGGTATTACTTCATCCATGTGTAGTATTCATCCATGGATTTCCTATAAACTCAATTTCAAAAGTAGTAATTTCTCAAAAGTTAGGATTTCACTCCAAGTCTTGGATTCCCTCTCAAAAATGATTCTATTGGTTTAATTACTTTATATTATGATTGAATTGATTATTTATTATAGTTCTATGATAAAATCTCCCAAGAATCTATGAATCCCCATCCAATTTGTGACTTTGTGATGTGGGTGAATTGTCGAAGAAGAGTATTACAAGATTATGCTTATAGTAATTGTAGTAATGGAATCATATTATTATAAATATCTAATGTAGTAATCCTATAGATGTTGATTGGATGTGATATATGTTTCTTTAAGGGAAAAGCATGAGAATTATGCATGTACTATGAGGTTTATGTATATGCATTTAGATCACTTTGAGAGTAAAGTGAATATGATTATGATATAATTGTTGTGTTGATTGGATGATTATCCCCATGTAGACACTCATGTATGAATTTGATATGATGTGAAAGATTAGTCACATATAGTGATTCTAAGGTTGGAAGACTAGTCTCACCTATTGAATCTATGAGATTTATTATGAGTTCTATAGATTAAATGTTAAGACATTCTTCCTTAATTATGAACTTTAAGTCAAGACTTAACATGAACTCAATAGAAATTATGCTTAGCACCGAGTAGATAAGAATATGAGATGGGTTTCTTCTACACTAGTTGAGTTCGGGTTTCCAAGGTATGTATCTCATGAGATGGAGACCTTATACCTTAGTAAAGTCCGGGCTTCTAGTAACTATCTCCTTATCCCATAAATATGTTCCCACATAAAATATTTAGCTAGTGGATCCACCTAATCTAAGAGTATGGTTTTACCTTTGGCAAGTAGAACAACCCTTTTTTGATGTTGTGTAGACATCGGATTCCATGTTAGCTAATCTTTTTTTTTATGATTGTATGAACAAGAATATGACATATTAACTATAGTTACTCAAGAAGTTTTACTTATTATGGGTGGGATTATGGTATCCTACTCATGCATTGCAATAGTATGATTTGAGGGTATTTTTGGTATGTTCCTATTATGATACAATGATATATGAGTTGTTTATTCTTATGACTTATGACTTTTCATTATCTTCAAAATTATGTTTTAAATTAGCAAATGGCATGAATTCTACTACAATAGAATTTTTAGCATGCTTTCAATGATTTTGTGCATGACTATCATACTTATTGCTTTTTACTAACCATATGTTTTACATTTTTCCTAAGGTGTAGGTTTCGATTAGTAAGAGATTACCCTTTAGTTCAAATTTTTATTTGGTACTCTCCTTTATTTTGGTGAATCCTCATGATTCAAGGATGGGAGTTTCACTTGGAGTTTCATTTTTAGTACTATCTAATTTCGGATTATCTGTTTAGGGTTGTGACCCTATTTTGACTTATGAATTGTAATAGATGGCCAATAGATAGAGTTTTAGACTTCTGATTTCTTTTAGAATTACTTTTTGGACTTAAATATGTTTTTCATTTTATTGTATGATACCCTTCGGGTTAAGTAAGCCATGTTACATTTGGCCGGGTACCCTTGGGTCGTGAAAAACATGGTAATTAGAGAACAAGGGTTATAATCATTCTTGGATGATTTACCATAAGCCACGTCTAGTAAAGGCTTATTCATGAGTGAGAAGCATGACACACTTTTGAGTGAGAGTTCATAAGATGTTCAGGAAATGTCACTTCTTTCAATATTCTTGAGTTGTGACTTAGAGTTTAACTCTCATAAAATTTCCTCTCCTAATCCTTCTCTTGTGTCTTCAGGAAATGAATACATGAAGGGATAATGCTAGAAGGGTGGAATAGGAGAAAGTAAATCAATGAGCTACTCAAGGTAATCAATCTCCTCAAGATAACCAAGATCCAATTGATCCATCGGCTATGTTAGATGAGAAGTTAGGTAGGCTTTCCAAATTTTGGCCCAAGCTTTGGCGGATCAAAACAATAGTGATCTGGTTACTTATGTGAATCCTCATATAAATTCCGCAGCTTCTAGATTAAGGGATTTCGCATGAATGAACACTCCTGAGTTTGTTGGTTCCAAAGTGGGAAAGTATCCACAAGAATTTGTGGAAGATATTTAAAAGATACTGATGTCATGGGAGTGAGTTTAGCAGAGAAAGGGGAGTTAGCTGCATACTAATTTACGAGTGTGTCCCAAGTATGGTGTACTCAATGAAAGAATAATAGGCTGGTAGGAGCGGGTCCAATAGAGTAGGAAGTGTTCAAATCGACATACCTTGATAGGTTCTTTCCGTGTGTGTTGACGGAAAATAAGGTGGAGGAATTCATTAACCTTGATCAAGAAGGTATTCCTCTTAAATAAAATTTTCTAAAGTTTATCCACTTGTCCATGTATGCCCCAGCTTTAGTGGCAGATTCAAGGGATATGATGAGCAGGTAAATGACGTGTGTGTCTATATTGGTAAAAAAAGAATTTCGTTCGTCAATGCTTCATGATAATATGGATATCTCGCGTCTTATGGTGTATTCCCAACAAATGGAGTATGAGAAACTCCAAGACAATAATGGAGAGGTTAAAAGAGCTAAAACTAGTGATGAGAATTTCTCCAATGCTAAGTCTGATGGACAAGGTCGTCAAATGTCCAAACAAAGGTTTCCCAATAAATGATCATCTAGTGCTATAAGGGGTCGAAAGGATAGGTTTTCCAACCCTAAACCTAAAGGAGGTGTAGTGGTAAATCTTATGTTACAAGACCTAATTGTGCAAAATATGGTAAAAAAACATGAAGGCAAGTGCATAGTTGGCTCGGATGGGTAATATAGCTATTGAAAGAGTGGTGATTACAAGTCGAGAGATTTTCTAATGCTCAAGGTTAAGGGAAGGAAATATAAACAAGCTCCTCCAAGCAGTTCAAACTCCAATGGTCAAAAGATGCACCATTTTTATGCTCTTCAGTCCTGAGGTTACCAAGAAAGTTCCCTGAATGTTGTGACTGGTATGCTAAAATTCCATCCCTAGAGGTCAATTTGTTTCTTCTCTTAAAGATAGGAAAACGATCTTGAAAGGGTGCATTTATTATCTTCTTAGGTGATGGATGATAAGTCTGAACGCCTTCTCTAGAGTCGGTTCCGGTTGTGAAGGAGTTTTTGAATGTTTTTCCCAATGATTTACCTGATATTCCTCCCAAGCATGAAATAGATTTTGGCATTGATCTTTTACCAAATATGCAACCTATGTTCATTCATCCTTATTGAATGACTCCGTCCGAGTTGAAGGAGCAATTAAGGGATTTGTTATATAAGGGTTTTTATTTGACCGAGTATCTTTTCATGTGGTGATCCAGTGTTATTTGTTACAAATAAGGATGGGTCTCTTACAATGTGCATTGATTACCGTCAATTGAACAAAGTAACCATTATAACAAATGTCCTCTTCCTAGAATTAATGACTTATTTGATCAACTTCAAGCGGCTAACTGTTCTCTAAAATTGATCTTTGTTCGAGTTATTACCAACTTGTGAGATTGGTTGATATTTCCAAGATGGACTTTGAGACCAGGTATGGTCACTATGAATTTGTAGTTATGTCATTTGGGTTGACAAATGGACCAATGAAATTTATGGATTTGATGAATAGAGTGTTTAGGCAAAATGTAGATATGTTTTAAATTGTGTTTATCAATGATATCTAGATCTATTCGTGGAGTGAGAATGAACATGTGGATAATTTGAGAATTGTTTTGCAAGTCCTTAAGGACCAACAACTTTTTGCAAAGTTTAGAAAGTGTCAATTTTGGCTAAGGTCTGTAGTTTTCCTTTGTCATATTTTGTTAATTAAGGGTATTAAGGTAGATCTTAAGAAGACAGAAGTGATCAAGAGTCAGCCAGGACCTCTAACTCATCCGACATTAGAAGATTATTGGGTTTGGCTAGTTACTATAGGACGTTTGTTGAGGGTTTTTCATCTATTGATTTTTTGTTGACGACTTTGACTCAAAAGAAGGCTAAGTTTGAGTGTACGGGGGCATGTGAAAAAATCTTCCAAGAGTTGAAATATAGACCTACATCCGCTTGAGTATAGACCTTTCCAGATGGTACAAATGGTTTTGTTGTATTTGTGATTCCTCTAGAGTTGGTTTTGGATGTGTCTTCAGGAAATATGGTAAAGTGATTACCTATGCTTCAATTCAACTTAAGGTACATGAGAAGAATTATTTGACCCATGATCTTGAATTAGGTGTTGTAGTAATTGCCTAGAAAAAATGGAAGAAGTACTTGTATGAGGTCCATGTGGATGTATTCACCAATCATAAAAGTGTTGAATGTATGTTTGGGTAAAAAAGACTTGAATCTCCTACAAAGAAGGTGGTCAGAAATTTTTAAGGATTCTGACACGAGTGTTCTTTAACACCCGACAAAGCTATGTTGTAGTGGGTACACTTGATAGATAGTACATGGGTTGTGTGTCTCTTACAGAAGATGAAAAGAAAGAGTTGGTTGGTGATATGCATCGGTTGGCTCAGATAGGTGTTCTACTAATGGATTCTACCAAGGGTAGTGTCATGGTTCATAATGGGTCAGAATCATCCTTTGTGATAGATGTAAACTCTAAGCAAGAACTTGATCCTTTATTAGTTGAGTTGAAAGAGTCGATAATCAGGAAGTCTATTGAGTTTTTCTCCTAGGGGAGATAGGATGCGTATGTACCAAGGTCAGTTATATCTTCCGGATATTGATGGTTGAAGGGAAAAAATTCTAGAAGAAGCTTATAGTTCTCGATATTCTATTCATCCCGAAGCCACTAAGATGTATTGTGATCTACAAAAAGTCTAATGGTGGAATGGTATGATGAGATATATTGCGAGATTTGCAGCCAAATGTCCTAATTGTCAACAAGTTAAGGTTGATCATCAAAGGTCAGGAGGCTTGTCGCAAGATATCCCTATTACTTCTTGGAAGTGGGAAGATTTGAAAATTAACTCTATTGTGGACCATTGGAAGACATAGTACTGCTTCATATCCCTTTGATATATTCATTGATGTCTTGCATTATCCTTCATCATATTTGCATTTTGGATCATTGGGAGACATAGTACTGCTTCGTAGAACTGCTCGGTGACACGCTGACTACTCTTATTCTCTGACGATTTCATCCTTTCTTTCAGGGCTTAGCTCACTGTAACTTTAGGCGAGGGTAAGACATTTTGGCAAATGGCCAATGGCGTTCAGCGATCCTTCAGTTGCCTTAGTTCCTTTTTTTCTCTATTGTATCCATGCCTTTGTCCATGTATAAATACCTGAAACTCAAGGCATCTTATCAGTTTTAGACAAAATATGCATTTGAGGACACTAAACCTATCAAAATATAGCCCTAAATGAGTCCAAATCGTGGATTCATGAACACCCCCCGACTTAAATTTTTGCTTCTCCTCAAGTAAAACTCAAGTTCAGTAGTTCAAAAAGGATGTCTCAAACAGTGCTACACAAAACTCAATTACGAATGTACACTCAAAGACTCAAGTTACTCATGAAAGGATAAAATGTACACTCAAAGACTAAAGTTGTGACACATCATTATCAAAGATTTTCAAGGTCATGATACTTGCTTTTCAAATGTAAGCTCAAGCTCAACAAAAGTGATCAAATACCCTCACAATAAAAAATGATTCAATGTTCACACACATACAATTTAAAGTTTCGGAATCAATTTCAAGGATCACACTCACAAAGATGAACACAATGCATGAATTAACCCATAGGTTTTCCTGTATTTTCCACTCAACCTTCGTTTCAGCTCACTCAAGATCAAATAGATCTTTTCTTGACTTGTAACGGGGTTGAGTGTGTATGTATGGTCATTTAGGCTGAATGACTATTATCCTCATGAAATGTGGTGCTCATAACACTTTCTTTTTCTTTCCTTCATCATTTTCTCTTGCGCGCGTAAGTCTTCCCTTTATTAACTTTCCATGGATTGTTCTGAAGACCCCATATTTTTATGTTCTCGTAAATTTATTCCACGACTTTCTCTTTTTCATTATTTTCTTCTCTTTTTTTCTTTCTTTCTCTCTTTTTTTTGTATGGAGGGGTTCCATTTTTGTCAACACCATGGGTTAAGGGAGACATTTCGTGCACTCTATGCCTTCTATTTTCCCCACAACCCAATTAAGGCTTTTCCCTTAAGTTAGCTATTCAATTAACCACAAATCCAGAGGATTATAGGTAGAGGATTAATAGAGGTCATGATTTCATCACGTTTCACCAAAAGAAAAGAAAGGCTCAAGGGGTGGTCAAACGAGGTTCACATACTCACAATGTAAGACACAAAAGAGGTATATATCAAATTAGTTCACAATCTTTCAACATTTCCTAAGATCATATCTTGAGTTCATGTCACTTAGTCAACCGAACTAACGGGTCAAATTCTAGATGTCAGCATGCATGGTTCATGGTAAGATCATCACACAATGCACTGAAAATAAAGTCAAATAAGACTCCACACTTTTTCAAGTGTTCAATATTCATCCCAAGAAGCTTAATTTGATAATTACCTAATCACAAAGCGATGTGAAGAGTTCACATATTGTCTATGCAACTTCATTTGGCCTCGTTGTATCCGCACATTCATGTTTGTTCGATTGCAAGAACTATTCAAGTTATCAGTATTGATCAAACTGAGACTCAAATTTTCCTAAGAACAACCATATTCAAGTAGATACAAGAGGTGGAGGAAAGAATAAAACATTTCTGGATGGGAAAAATATTTGCAATCTAAAACTTAAGCAGCCACAAGCTCAAACATCCACGAAAAAGAATTATAAAACACTATTTTAAACAAAATAGACCAAATATATAAATAAAAACACAAGTTACGAATAGAAAATAAAAGGTGAGCTTCATTCCACCAAAAATAATAATTATTTATCCTCAAATGCAAATGACAAAAATCCAAAAGTAAATATAAAGGAAGACAGAAAAGAGATAAAGAAAAATTGTATCTACTCAGTCTCTCCATCTATCTAGGCATCAGTGCCCCGATGTGTTGTAGTTGGATAATAGTCCCTGATCTTCTTCGGAAGATTCAGCATCTAATGACTTACTAAAATTGTCCAAGTCATGAGCCGCCAAAAAGGAATGTATAGTTGAGAAGAATCCATGTCTCCACAAAGGAAAAGTGGGGTCTCGGGGATTAGTTCTCTTGATGGAACTGGGCTTCTTACCCTCATAATCTATTTTTAAAGGATTTGTTGCCTTTGTATTCTTCGTGAAATTTTTCGCTCTTAGTTGTCGGGGTGGCATATCTGTTCCAGCTACTTTTCGTCTAGCTATTTTTGTAGAGCCTCAAGAAAAAAGTAGAAAGTATTCAAACAAAAGTAAGAAACTATATATACATAATCACTTTACTTAGCCAACTGGCGAAGAGCAAAACAACTTAGTCAATTCATTGAGTACAGTGCAAAGTGGATCTAAGGGTGAAGACCAAGGGCGAATAATAAATCTTCTGGGAAGACGTCAAATGCGTTCGGCGACCTCAAGGTTCTCGCCAAAAGTTACAGAATTCAACATCATATTTAGCATTAAATTAAAGGATAGATGAGTACCTTAAGCAAACCACTGAGTGGTTCGGCAAGCTCAATCCAGCTCGCCAAACATCTCAACGTGCCCCTTTTCAACCCAACTTCCTAAATTCCACCCTGGAACCCCCAGAAACAGAATTTAGGCAGACACAACTCAAATTACTCTTAGACCCAATGAAATTCATGCACAACCCATAAATTTTCATTTCATTCGAGGCCAAATTTTTAGAAATTTACTATTTAAACTCATTAATGGCAACATTAGTGAATCCAGCAGGCACACAAAGATTCTAATCTTACCAGAAAGGCTAAACACTCATCAACAAAGTTATGTAATTGCATTTGAGTACAACTTTTAATAAAAGAAACTTAGGGGTTTGAAACCAACCTTAGGTTCCGGTTAAGCACAACTCAACAACCAAAATACAATAGAAATGCAGAAATATAAACACAGAGGTGCAGGTGTGACTTTTAACAATGAAAAGTGAGGGGATTTTAAGGAGTTTGAGAATTTAAACCTTTTATTTAAAAAATTATCCAGTTCTTGCCCATTCGGCGACATTAGTTGTGGTCGCCAAACATGTCGGTGAAGCACCAAAAAGTCACTTATATAGTCGTGTTAAACAGATTCATCAGTGAATTTTGGAAATAAAAATGGCAGCAAAGATTGGAATCGCTGAAGAGGTTGGCAATGTGCCGATAATTTCTTGGGCTCGCCAAGTTTTACAAACTATAGCTTAAAGTTGTCTTGAGTCCAACTATGTCTAGATCGGGGTCGCTGACATATTCGGCGATGTGACGACTGAAACTTTTTTGTTTGCAAAACTCCTTCATTCCTGACAGTTTCAAAGCTTTAGCATGCACAACCAACACACCATTAATTTTAAAACAAGCAAAAATCAATAAAAGGGTTTTAGGTTGCCTCCCAAACAGTGCTTTAAATAACGTCGTGGAACGATGCAAGTCCTTACTCTCCATTATTGGGGTTTGCCCTAGTAGTACTAGGTAACCCTAATTGATCGGTTAGGTATAGATGGGGTAATTCATAATTCACAAGGTTCTAAAGCATCTGGATAGATTTATCCTTCGGTCATGCTCACTTACCTTGTGAAGAATGATAGCGAGCATACCTTCCATGTGTTGGACCTCTTTGTCCTTAGCTCTCCTTCGCTCATGAGGTGGGATGTATTTATCCTTCTTTTTTCATTAGACCTCGGTCTCCACTTCTTTTTCAGTACTCATCAATTTAAGTCATCAGAAAGGACGAGATGAAGTCCTTTTCTATGTACTGGATCTTTTCATCCATGTGATCAAGAAGCTGAGCTACTCTTACATATGGTTGTGTTACAATACTTCTCGGAATGAGTTGGTTGGCTAGCACCTTGTTTCTGTGACCAATACTTCTATAGAAACACTAAAGGAGGAATTTGTTGGGAATGTCATGATTTGTCCATTGAGTTATGAGTTTTTTAAATCTTGACCATGACTCATGCACCCTTTCACCTCCCGATTGTTTGAAGGTTAGGATGCGATCCTAGAACATCATTACTTCTAATAGATGAAACTCCATTAGTTCGCAACTACCGCTCGATATACTCACCTCCTAATCCTTAGAGCAAAAACAAGCAAAACAAAACTGAAATTAAGTTAGTGAACCACAATTAGCAAGAAAAACATTTTGCTTAACTAAAATTTCTCATAAAACACCACTCCTCGACGGCGGTTCCATTTTGATCAACATCATCAAAGAAACTTGATCCAATACTACGCGTCGATGATCGTTAGTCAGTATATAATCCAACAAAGGATTTGGATCATTCACACAAGGAGTGGTTAAGAAAATATTTTAGCTAAGAACAAATTAAGTCATGATCGTCATAGCTACAAGAAATTATTGAATAAAAACATTGTAAATTAGAGGGGTGACACAAGTGTCAATTAACTATAGGATGTTTTGTATTCCAATTAACAACTAAAAGCAGTATAAAAAAGAGAAACTAATGGGGAAACAAGATTCTTGGGATGTGACCAAAAAATGAGATAATATACATCTTAGGGTAATTGATATTGATAATACATTGTTGAATATATGCAACTAGGCTAGACTTTTGTGGGGTAAATTCTCTCTGGAGCAACATATCTGAATCAACTTGGTTTATCTCGAACTTAGAGTTGCAGACTTTAAGCACCGCATCCGCGTTAGCCCAATCACTCTCTCAAGCTGAAAGTGTGGGAGAGGGACGCGGATTCACTTTCTTCAGATGAACCCATGACGACCCAATCACCATCGGCTATTAATTTAGTAGCCTTAGTGTTAAAATCGCTCTCTCGAGCAAGCCAAAAACACTAAAGTGAAATCGTATTTGCAACTACAACCCCATTAAGATCAAACACAACTGCTAAATGAAATCACATTTAAAAAATGAATTAACTAATAATACCCAACACCCAACAATAGATTTAAATCATATCTACAAAATCGCACCTAAAAAATTGGGTTGTTAGCTAGACATAGAAAAAAGGAAGAAAATGAGACAAAATTGAGATAACATCAACTCGATGTGATTTATATTCACTTCAAATGAGTCTAGAATGAAGGATTTCCAACACCCACTTTGAATTTCTTCAAGTTGGGAATCTTCAAATCTCCAAGGTTCAAGATAAAATTTTACTAAAAGCTTTCAAAATAGAAGCTAAGTTTGAAATTACTGTTTAAAACTATAAAATTCGATACTAAGCTAAAAATATTAACAAGTATTTATAGTTTTCAAAAAGGTGTGTTGCAAAGGACCACTCGGGGCAATTAGTCAGGATCGCCGATAAACTTGGCAATCCACCATTTGGTATATTCATCGCCATCATGCATTAGGCTTAAGTATTTTTGCATGTTAAATCATTGGGCGACATAGTATTGCTTCGCAGAGCTGCTCAACAACAAACTGACTGCTCCTCTTCACTACCAATTTAATCCTATCCTTCAGCGATTAACTGACTAGAAATATAGGCGAGGATAAGACCCTTTGGAAAATTGTCGATGGTGTCTGTCAATCGTCAGGCCTTCACTTCTTTGATCTTTTAACTGCCTTCGTTCCTTTTTTTCTCGATTATGTCCATGCCACTATCTCCAAGTTTAAATACCTAAAGCTCAATAAACAAAATACAATTGAAATGCAGAAATATAAACGTAGAGATGCAGGTGAAATTTTGAAGAATTAAAAGTGAAGAAACTTTAAGGAGTTTGAGAAATTTAAACCTTTGATTTCAAAAACCATCCAGTTGTTGCTCATTCTGTAACATTAGTCGTGATTTCCAAACTTATCGATGAAGTGCCAAAAATTCATTTACCTCATTGAGTTTTATCGAACCTTCAATGAATTTTGTGAATCCAAACGGAGATAAAGATTGGAATGGCCAAAAAGGTTTGCAATGCGCCAATAATTTCTTAGGCTCGCTAGTTTTACAGACTCTAGCTTAATAATGTATCGAGTCCAATGGCGTTCTGTATCGGGGTCACTGACATTTTCGGTGATGCACCAACTAAAACTTCTCTCTTTGCTAAATTCCTTTGTCCCTGACACTTGCCACGCTTCAGCATGCACAAAAAACACACCATTATTTTTAAAACAGGAAATATGTAATAAGAATGGTTTTGACTTAACTCCCAAACAGCACCTTAGTTAGCTTTGTGGCATGATGCAAGTCCTTACTCTCGATTATTGGGGTTGTCCCTAGTAGTACTAGGAAAACCCAATTGACCGACTGGATATAGATGAGGTAATTCATAATTCACAACGTTCTCAAGAGTCAGGATAGATCTGGATGAGGACCAATCATCTTGTTCATCACTTCAATATTCTCCATTATCTCGTCTATCACCTGGAAGAATGATTGTGAGCATACCTTCCACGCATTGGCCCTCATTGTCCTTAGTTCTTTTTCACTCATGAGGTGGGATGTATTTATCCTTCCTTCACTATTGGAAATCGGTCTCCACTACCTTTTTGTTCAACTTGTAACAACCCAAAAGTACCCCTTAGAAGAAGGGTGCACCCATAGGTCGGAACAATTGCGTACTTGACCTTTTGGAGGTATTGTACAAGCCATAACTATCATTCATTACATAAGACATGAAAAGTAATGCGGAATTAAAACTTTTCACAAATAAATTAATTAAAACAAACATCTTTCATAAAAGCTAAGGAGTGATCTCGTCTTCACAAGCCAACTTAAAGACACGACATAAATAGCTTAGGGACACGTCCCTTACATTAAATGAAAATACATACTAAGTCTTAATGATAGAAACTAAGAAATAGAATTATGCCTTTGAATATATGAGGACATACTTAGTCTTGAGAGGATAGATTCCCAATGTTTGACTTCTAAACTTCTTCCTTGCCTCCAACCTATATTTATAGAGTATAGAATAGTATGGGGTTAGTACAAAAACAATTTACTAAGTATGGCATATATAAATACATGCAAAAAGGGACATCTTAATAAAATAACCTTTCATGCCAATAAGTAAAACCTTCATGATTTTAGAGATAAAGTAGTAATAGCATCATAATTTATCAAATAAAATAGAACTCTCATAATTTTAGAACCAAAACACATTTTTTTCAGTAAACATATAACTTTACAGTGAACACATATTGCATTACAGTGAACCCATTCAACCAGAACACAGTGATTTCCTTTGAAGTTTCCCTAACCAATTTATCCCAAGATTCACTAAGGTAAGACATGAAAGAACCGCCCATACACCCCATTCAACACACACCTAAGTGATCCTTAGAACTACCAATCATAGGCTTACCTCGCACGAGAAACAAATCTACACTCTAGACTTGACATTAGAAGAACATTCATACATTAAGAACTTCATTTAAGTGCCTTACTCCAATGGGACTTGTAAATTACACTAAGTGCAATGTGAGAGTAGGATTCCATACTACTACTCCCACTTAGTGATCCTTGAGTATTCCCTTGGATCAAACACACTACATTAGCAAATCATAACTTCATTACATAAAAGTTAGCTTTAACATGCTTTCCTAATGTTAGACCTTAAGTCTTCTAATTTCATTTTTAATACATGATATCTCATTCATACACTTCATATAACACACACCAAGACTCCCCTTTTATAAGGTATACTTTGTTCAATGGATAGATAGTGTTTCATACCACCACCTACCCTAACTAGAACGTTCTTTTAGGAGACTTACTTCATACACTTCATATAAAACACATCAAGACTCCCCTTTCGGAAGGTCCACCTAGTGCAATGGATAGATATCATTCCATACCACCTCCTACCCTAAGTAGTACGTTCTTTTAGGAGACTTAGTTAATTCGATCTTTTGTTGGGGAATAGCTTTAACTGACATAGACCATGAGAGCTAGATATGGAATCCCGATACTACCCTTATCGGATGAGGGTTCCCCGATTGCCTAGGGTGGGGCCTTTCTCTTAGCATTTACATCGCTTTTCCAATAGTTACACCTATGCGGGCACATAGTTAAGGGATAAGGAGATAACTACATAGTAACTCACTCTCTACTCACATAAGAGGCACATAGGGTAAAACATCTCTACTGACAATGTGCACCCACCCCATCGTCAAATCCTCTCGGTGCTAAGCATAACTCCCGCTCGGAGTCTTAAACATTTATTACTAAAGGTCAAGGATAACTTTTAGATATCCAATCTCAACTCACAATGGGTACAGTCCTCCAGCCTACAGTAGAAAGCTCTTGGGATGAAGTGAGGTTGCTACTAAATACTTCATCTCAAATCACAATGAGTGTTAACCTCAAAACTCCCCTTATTCACATTCATTAACTTCATTCATTCATTCGAGTGTGAGTTTGTACATATGAGCAAACCATGCACATAGTCACTATTTTCATTAACATTGGATTCTAGACATGCTTACATCTTCATTCATCATTTCTCACACACTAACATGCTCAACATATACACAAACACATACTTCATTTAGGCATAATCTAAGCAAGACATACAATTCAAGCTTCATAATACATATCAAAATTAAACTCATTATTATCACTTCATTTCACACCTTAGGCCTTCAAAGCCATAATCACAACACATACCAATATATATCTAAATATAGCAAGTAAACACCATCACAAAGAGGGTGGACCGTACCACTCAAGAGCATTTCATAATAAGAGTTAATAAAATAAAACCAACTTACCATTTAACCAAGCATTCACCACCAATAACCAATTCTCCAATATTTTATCATAATTGTCCCTTAGGTCATTATCTAAACCATAATAACAACATAAGGAAACCAAAGCTTGAATACTACACAATCATGTTCATTTAACCAATTTCTTAAGCTAAAAGTTGGAAAAATGCATAAGAAAGAGTTCATTAGGTTTTTGATATTAAAATCATCAATTAATACTAGAAACAACATATTTGAATCATTAAAACACATTTATATGAAGACCCATGCTTAGAGTCAAAGATTGAAGAAGCTAGAGTTTGAAAACCCTTTTTGAAATCTTTTAGAAATGACTCCTTGAATGGAAGAGAGTTTAAGGATGACTACCATACCTCAAAGAGAAGCAAACCCACTGATTTTTTTATGAAGAAACGTTCCCAACCATCCCTCCGAGCTCTTCCTTGAGTCTTAGCTCCAATGGTGACTTGAGAGAGTTTTTCTTTAGAGAGAGAGTTTGAATATTTGAAATGAGGGGTCTTGTCTAGGTCTAGGACTGAAAACTAATTTAATATACCTTAAAAAAACTAAAAATATCGTCCTAGGTTGATAAAAGACATGGACTGTACAAAACACCCCAAGCCAAAGCAGCAGCATCAAGCATCCTTTTGTAAGACCACCATCGCCGGACCCAAGCAACGGGGCGTCGACTGAACAACGGCCCGTGCTGCTGGGCGTCGTTTGGGTCTGCAGCTGGGAACATGGAGGTTTGTACTCGTATACTATGTCCCAACCTACGCCACTAGACAACGGGGCGTCGATTGACTCAAGGGGCATCGACTGCCTCCATTGTTTGAGGCTGGTTTTGGGGTAGTCTTCGCAGATTCTGCCTAGGTGTTGGGGTCCTCTTCTAGGGACCTTCGTGGGTCCTAGGTGGGGTCCTATACGGACGTTAAACCCCTGTACTAATTCATCTAGGTCTTTGGAACATCCCACATAAATTTATATTAAAACGAACACGTAAAACTCACCAGAACACATGAAGATGCACAAGCACTTTCTAAGGCAACCTTCCGAATGTCATGGACGTTCTTGGACGTTTGACCTCCAAACGTCACCAAACTTCACACACTGACTAAGACCACCATGGTAAACCATTTTAACACAAAATTAAATCATGAAACGTTTACGAAGCTTTACTTCACCTTAGTTCGTTTTAGGGTATTATATTCTCCCCCACTTGGAACAACATTCGTCCTCGAATGACACTAAACTCTTTAAGAATATTGAGGACTTATAGAATCATATAACACACTAATTCAAGTCTCAAACATTTATAATCAATGCACAAACTTACAAAGAACACCAACTACACATCCACAAAACATTTTGTTTTTGCTAAGCAACATAGGCAACTTGTAAAAGGAAATTTTCAATTTCAAGCACACACTCAATCCTTCATTTGATGGATGAACTACCTTCTCCAACATTATTCATGATCATACACTTCATTTTAAAACATTGGAACCATTAATCATGAAAATGAATTTTTTCTCAAACTTTGAAATCGTACATGGAGCATCAATTCTCACACAGTGAAACATTCATGAATTTCCACAATTTCTTCTTTAAGCATTTTATCAATAAAGCATGATCATAATAAAGACAAAACCATATAAAAAATCATCTTACCACATAAACACAACAATCATAAAGGTTTAAGTCTTACCAAGACTATACAATCCGGATTAGTTGTCCCTCCTAGCCCCCATCCCATAGGGAGGGTTCTTCTTTGGAGCATTAGGATCTAGACCACCTTGAGGAGCTTGATTGGCCTCTTTTCCTTTTGGATTACGTTGGGGCAGTCCCTCATCTTATGGCTATTACTACCACTTGCAAAGCAAAAATCCGATCCGGCAAGACACTTATCCAAGTGTTGATTCCCACAGGTAGTACACTTAGGCGTCTCAAATGTATGGCCACCTCCTTGGGAATATTTTTGTTGGAAACTCTATCCTTGTTCCCCATGGAAGACTCTTGGTGATAGAACCTCCTCTTCGGTTTTGATCTATTCATCAAACCTAGGCCTCTTCCCTTCTTTTCTAATTTCCCTTGTTTTGGACGCCTCAATTTGTTGTGCATACACCATGAGTCTAGAGATATCCATGTCATTCAGGAGTATTGTCGTACGACACTCTTTTTACACCAAGCTAGACACTCCCATCACAAATTTGTTCATCCTAACCCTAGGGTTTTCTACAATGGTCGGGGCATACTTAGAGTGTTGGGTGAATTTGAGAGAGTAGTCTTTTACACTTATTCCCCCTTGATGAAGATTCATGAATTCAACCATCTTCTTCTCCCTCCACTCTAAGGGAAAGAACTTATCTAGAAAATCATCTTTGAACACTTCCCAATATACCAGACCATCCCTTTAGGGTCACTCATCCCTCCATTGCTCAAACCACACTTGAGCCACATCTTTGAGTTGGTAAGCGGCTAGCTCCGCTCTCTTCCTAGAGGTCACACCCATAGCATCCACAACCTTGAATATCTCATCTATTAAGCTTTGTGGATCTTTATCCACCTTAGTGCCATGAAAAGTAGGAGGGTTCATCCTCATGAAATCCTGAATTCTAGAAGCAGGAGTACTCATATTAGGTTGAGGTCTATCTCGTTGGTTAACTTGGTCAGCCAAATGATTTGTGACGACTTGAGCTTGAGCCGTCATGAGTTGTGTCAAATTCCTTAGGGCATCCCTCAACTCCATATTAGTCATATCCCCTTAAACAAAGGGGGCTTGAGGATCTTGAGGCATAGGGGTCATTTGAGGTCCTTGGGGTCCTTGAGGTTTCGGATGGGAACCGCCTCATTCACATTCTCTAGCCCAACTATACGGACTTATTCAACACGGGGAGGGATCCTCTCATTAGCTACACCTTCCTCCTCCCTCCTAGCGGTTACTCTCCTCGTATTCATGTCCTATAAACACAAAGAGAAGAGGTTGATAAAAGACATCTTATAGAACCCAACTCTAAGGCACGACATTAGAATAATGAAGAAAGTGAAACTTCTACCATATTATAGTCTCTCACTCATGGATGTGTCGCGATTCACATCGATAAACTAGACTCTACTAGATTAGACATGGCTTGTGAGACTTTTAGAACCTAAAGTATTTCCCATAACTTATTCTCTGATATCAAGTTTGTAACGACCCAAAAGTACCCCATAGAAGAAGGGAGCACCCATAGGTCAGAACAATTGTGTACTTGACCTTTCGGAGGTCTTGTACAAGCCTTAGCTATCATTCATTACATAAGACATGAGAAGTAGTGTGGAATTAAAAATTTTCACGAATAAATTAACAAAAAGAAACATCTTTCATAAAAGCTACTGAGTGATCTCGTCTTCACAAACCAACTTAAAGACACGACATAAATATCTTAGGGACACGGTCTTTTACAAAAAATTAAAATACATAATAAGTCTTAATGAAAGAAACTAAGAAATAGAATTATGCCCTCGAATATGAGGACATACTTATTCTTGAGAGGATAGATTCCCAAGCTTTGCATTCTAAACTTCTTCCTTCCCTCCAACCTATACTTATAGAGTATAGAAAAGTATGGGTTAGTACAAAACAATGTTATAAGTATGGAATATGCAAAAACATGCGAAAAGGGACATCTTAGTAAAATAATCTTCCATGCCAAATAAGTAGAACCATCATGGTTTTAAATAGAGCCGTAAATATGGGCTAAGCCCGTTGAGCTGGCCTGGCCTAACCCGGGATTTAATAGGGCTGGGCTAAGATTTTTGGAGCTCATTTAAGAATAGGGCTTTTTAGCCCGGCCTGAATAAGCCTGCTCATTTGGGGGGCTTGAGAAATATTGGTAGGGCCGGCCCGTGGGCCAATAAAAATTAATTTAAAAATATAATATAATATTAAAATTTAAAAATAAAGAGAGTCCAAAATCAAAATAATTAGGTTAGTATTTCTATTTAGATATTTATACTTTTAGTTGGAAAAAAAAACTTAATATATATTAAGGAAAATGCACAAGTACCCCCTATACTATGACCAAAATTCCAGAGATACACCTTAACTAAACTAAGGTCCTATTACCCCTGACCTTTTTTTTTTTGTAATTTTATACACCTTTTGTCTTATGTGGCACTCTATGTGACTCCACGCAATTGAGGCGCGTCAAAAATATTTGAATGCCACGTAAGCCAAAGAGGTACACAAAATTACAAAAAAAATTAAGTTCAGGGGGGTAATACGACCTTAGTAAGGTGTGTCTTTGGGATTTCAGTCATAGTCTAGGGGGTACTTGTGCATTTTCCCTAAATATTATAAAGATAATTTTATTTGTGAATTTGATAACAAGTAGTGACAATGTCTCATTTGTTTCCATTAAGATTAAGACGTTTGAATTTGAATACACATTTAAATATTAAGATGTGCATTAAGATCTAGATGTGTAAATCTGAATAAACATCTTAATATTAAAATATTGTCTCTGAATCTGAACACTAAATTAGTAAAATAGTTTTTTTTTCATATAAAGTAATATTTTGAACATTTTTATTGTAACAAGGTCATATGATTTATCTTTTAAGAACTCAATATCAAGTTACATCATTAATATGACTGTTTTTTGCACTCAAATACTTTGAGAATCTAATATAATGCAATTTAAAATAGTTTATATAGAGTAGTAAATATATAGTTTAGGAAAATATTTTATTTTATTTTATTTTATTATAGAAATTTTTTATTGTTATCGATCAAATAATAAATACTTTCTTATTTTTTAAAACCGTGTTAAATATTATATCATGTGAGTGCTTATCAATTCAAATATATTTATTAATTTAGAAATTAAAAGAAGTATATTAAGTTAATATGAATAAAGGAAATTATAATGGCAAGCATGTAATTAATATTAATTAAATAAGAGAACAATTTTTATGAGTGGTCGTGATTTAGTTGAATTAAGATAGGAGTCTTATTTTTTAGTCTGAATAGTGTTGATGGTGTGTTACAAATCTGATTCATTCAGATATATCCACACCCATTAAGAGGCTTATAAGAAAATAAAACAAACGAACTTAATGAATTGAATCTGAATAATTAAGATCCAGTTCTTAAAAACAAACACACTTAATAAGGAATATCTGAATGATTAAGATTCAAACCCCATTAAGTGCAAACAAATGAGGCCTAACATAACGTAATATTGTTTTGTCGATATTTATGATAATATTTTTAAATTATAATTTATAATTTAATTTGATAATTATAAAAAATATAATTTTTTAAAAAGTGGGTTGGCCCGGCAAGCCTGTAGCCCACATACTTGTGGGCTGGGTCGACCATTTTCTGGCCCACACAAAAAATAGGCTAGCCCGGCCTGGCCCGTAAAATGTCAAAGCCTGTACGGGTTAGCCCGGATGGGGTGGGCTAGCCCATATTGACAGCTCTAATTTTAAAGTTAAAGTAGTAATAGCAACATCGTTTATCACATAAAATAGAACTCTCATAATTTTAGAACTAAAACACATTTTTTCAATAAACATATAACATTACAATGACACATATTACATTACAGTGAACCCATTCAACAACAACACATTGAACTATTTCTTTGAAGTTTCCCTAACCAATTTATCCCAAGATTCACTAAGGTAAGACATGAACGAACCGCCCATACTACCCTTCAATACACACCTAAGTGACCCTTAGGACTACCAACCATAGATTTACCTCGCATGGGAAACAAATCAACACTCTAGACTAGACATTATAAGAACATTCATACATTAAGAACTTCATTGAAGTTCCCTACTCCAATGAAACTTGTAAGTTACACTAAGTGCAATGTGAGAGTAGCATCTCATACTACCACTCCTACTTAGTGATCCTCGAGGAATCCCTTGGATCAAGAACACTACATTAGTCATTCATAACTTCAGTACATAAAACTTAAATTTAACATGCTTCCTTAACATTAGACCTTAAGCCTTCTAATTTCATTTCCAATACATGATATCTCATTCATATACTTCATATAACACACACCAAGACTACCCTTTTGAAAGGTCTACCTTCTTTTAGGATACTTAGTTCAGACACTTCATATAAAACACACCAAGACTACCCTTCCAGAAGGTCTACCTAGTGCAATGGATTGATACCGTCCTAAACCATCACCTACCCTAAGTAGTACATTCTTTTAGGAGACTTAGTTCATTCGATCTTTTGTGGGGGAATAGCTTTAATCGACATAGACCATGAGAGCTAGATATGGAATCCTGATACTACCCTTATCAGATGAGGGTTCATCACTTTCCTAGGGTGGGGCCTTTCTCTTAGCTTTTACATGGCTTTTCCAATAGCTACACCTATGCAGGCGCATAGTTACGGGATAAGGAGATTGCTACTTAGTAACTCACTCTCTACTCACAATGAATACTCATCTAAAGAGCACACTGGGTACAACATCTTTACTCACAATGTGAACCCACCCCATCGTCAAATACTCTCGGTGCAAATCATAACTCCCCCACGGAGTCTTTGACATTCATTACTAAAGGTAAAGGAAACCCACAGATATTTTATGAAGAAACATTCCCAACAAGACCTTCTAGCTCTTCTTTGAGTCTTAGCTCCAATGGTGACTTAAGAGAGTTTTTCTTTAGAGGGAGAGTTTGAATATTTGAAATGAGGGGTATTGTCTAGGTCTAGGACTTACAACTAATTTAATATACCTTAAAAACACGAAAAATATCTTCCTAGGTTCATAAAATACTTGGTGTGAATTTACAAAACACCCCAAGCCAAAGCAGCAGCATCCAGCAACCGTTTGCAGGACCACCATCGACGGACCCAAGCAACGGTGCGTCGACTGAACAAAGGCCCGTGCTGCTTGGCGTCGTTTGGGTGTGCAGCTAGGAACATGGAGGGTTTTAATCCTTGAATAAGTCCCAACCTACGCCCCTAGACGACAGGGCTTCAATTGACCCCAGGGGCATTGACTGCCTCCGTCATTTGAGGCTGGTTTTGGCGCAGACTTGGAAGGTCTGCCTAGGTGTTGGGGTCCTCTTCTAGGGTCCCTCGTAGGTCCTAGGTGGGGTCGCACCCGGACGTTAAACCCCTATACTAAGTCATCTAGGTATTTTGGAATATCCCACATCAATTTTTATTAAGACGAACACGTAAAACTCACTACAACACATGAAGTCACAAAAGCACTTTCTAAGGCACACCTTTCGAACGTTATGGACGTACTTGAACATTTGACCTCCAAATGTCACCAAACTTTACACACTGACTAGGAACACCATTTTAAACAAATTTAACACAAAATTAACTCATGAAACATTCATGAAGCTTTAGTTCACCATAGTTCATTTTAGGGTATTTCATAACTCATCCATATGAGTCTTAAGTGTGGACAACATGAAGTCCTTGTATATGTTTGGCTCTTTTCAACCATATGATCAATAAGTACAGATGATCTTACATATAGTTGTGTTACAATACTTCCCGGAATGAGTTTTTCAGCTAGCACCTTGCTTTTGGGAACAATACTTCTGTAGAAATAGTAAAGAAGGACTCTGTCGATATCGTCATGATTTGGGCATTCAGATATCAGTTTTTTAAATCTTTCCCATGACTCATGGATCCTTTAACCTCCCAATTGTTTTAAGGTTTGGATTAAATTCCGAAACATCATTACTTATAATGGAGGAAACTCCATTAGCTCGCAAATGTCGCTCAATATACTCACCTCCTCTTCCTCAAAGCAGAAAGAATCAAAACAAAACTTAAAATTAAGTTAGTGAACCATAACTAAAAAGAACAAAAATTTTAGTTAACTAAAATTCTCAAATAACACTATATCCTAGTAGCAGCACCATTTTGATCAACGTCATCAAAGACACTTCATCCAATACTAAGGGTTGACAATAGTTAGTTAGCATATATTCCAAGCAAGGGTTGAGATCGTTCCCTTAAGGAGTGATTTTGAGAATATTTCAGCTAAGCACCAATTAAGTCTTGCTAGACGTAGCTACAAAAAATTATGGAATAAAAACATACTAAATTGGAGGGGGTGGCACAAGTGTCAATTAACAATGGGAGGTTTTGTGATAAAATTAAAAACTAAAAATAGTAAAAACAAGAAAAACTTATGGAGAAACAATATTCTTGGGATGTGATTGGAATATGATATAAAAGACAACGTAGGGTAATTGTTATTGATAATACATCGCTGAATATATGCAACTAGGCTAGACTTTAGTGGGGTAAATTCTCTCTCGAGAAACTTACCCGGAGTCAACTTAGTTTCTCTTAAACAACGAGTTCCAGCCTTTAAGAACAACCTACACCTTAGCTCAATCACTCTCTCGAGCTGAAAGTATGGGAGAGGGACAAAGAATCACTCTCTCAAGCTGAACCAATGACAGCCAAATAACCATAGACTGTCTATTTAGTAGTCTTAGAGCCCGTTTGGATGGACTTAAAAAAATAGCTTCTAAAAAGTACTTTTTGAAAGTGCTGGAATTTATTTTTATAATAAGTAGTTATGTGTTTGGATAAAAGTGCTCAAGTTAAAAAAAAAAAAGTGTTGGTGTGTTTGGCAAATAAGTGTTGGTAAACACTTTTTTAAATCAAAATGTCTGCAATGCCCTTAGAAGTTGTTAACATGATAAAAGTTCATTAATTTAATAATAATAATAATAATAATAATAATAATAATAATATGCAATATATAATAAGAATATAATAATAATATTAATAATAATAATAAAATAATATAAAAAGGATAATAATAGTAATATATAATTTATAATATATAATATTAATAATATCAAATAATAATAAAGAATAATAAAATAAATAATAATATATACTATATAATAATAATAATATATAACAATAATAAAGAACAATAAAATTAATAATAATAATAATAATAAAATAATAAAATATTAATAATAATATATAATAATAATAATAATAAATTACAATGATAATAAAATAATAAAAATAATTAAATATAAATTAAAATAATAAATAATAATAATAATATAACAATATGTAAATAATAATAATAACAATAATAAATAACAAATAATAATAATATATAAAATATTTATAATAATAAATAATAATCATAATATTATATAATAATAATAACAAATAATAATAATAATAATAAAATAATATAAAAATAATAATAATAATATAATATTAATACATAATAATGTATTATATATAATAATAATAAATAATAATAAAATAAATAATAATAACAACAAAAATAATAAAATATTAATAATAATAATATATAATAATAATAATAAAGAGTAATAATAATAATATTATAAAATATTAATAAACTAATAATAATAATAATAATAATAATAAGAAATAATAATAATAATAATAATAATAATAATAATAATAATAATAATAATAAAAATACTAGAAATAAGGGCAAAAAGGTAAAGTATTTGATCAACTTAAAAGAGCTTTCAAGCAAAAAAAAAAAAAAAACAAAACAAAACAAAAAAAAAAGCCCCTCTTCCCAAGCTTTTAACTTTTGGCTTAAAATAATTTTTTTTAACTTAAAATAAGTACTTTGAGAATTGTCAAACACTTAAATAAGTCAAAAACCAACTTTTAAGCTAATCCAAACAGGCTCTTATTTATAAAACCTCTCTCTCGATCAAGCAAAAAATACTAAGGTGGAATCGTATTTGCAACTATGACCGCATTCAGTTCAAACACAACTACTAAATGAAACCACATTTAAATAGTGAATAACAATAAGCAACACCCAACAATAGATTTAACTCATATCAACAAAATCACACCCTATGAATTGGGGTTTTAGCTAGACATAGAAAAAAGGAAGAAAATGATACCAAATCGAGATAACATCAACTCTGTATAATTTATATTCACTTCAAACGAGTCTAGGATGAAGAATTTCCAACACTCACTTCGAATTTCTTAAAGTTGGGAATTTTGAAATGTCCAAGGTTCAAGAACAAACTTTTCGAGAGCCTCGCAAAAACTCAAAATAGAAGCTAAGTCTAAAAATTACTATTTAAAACTACAAATTTTGATACTGAGCTAAAAATATTAACAATTTTTATAGTTTTCAAAAAATTGTGTTGTGAATGACTACTCGACCTAGTACGCCTTCAACAATTTTGCATTTTGGATCATTGGGCGACTTAGTACTGCTACGTAGAACTGCTCGCCGAGACACTGACTACTTCTATTCACCGCCGATTAGATCCTTTCCTTCAGGGCTCATCTTACAAGAACTTTAGGCGAGGGTAAGACCCTTTGGTGAACCTCCGATGGTGTTCGGCGATCCTCGGTCTTCACTTCTTCGATATTTGAGGTGCCTTCTTTCCTTTTCGCTCGACTTTGTCCATGCCTCTTTATCCAATTTTAAATACCTACAACTCAAGTTATTTTATTAGTTTTAGAGACAAAATATGTATTTGAGGATACAAAACCTATCAAAACATAGCCTAAGTGAGTCTAAATCATGGAATTATCATACGACGAAGATGCTTTCAAGTTTCATTCTTTTGGTTAACCATGGTATTACTTGGTAGACTCCATTTTGGCCTTGAATTTTAATGAGTCCAGATCTGGACCATATATATTTCCAAGCGCCAATAGACAGCATATGTGATGTAACTGGTTGGTTCATAGAAGATACATCATATTTCATTTACCTTAGCATCTTGTCCGATCCTTCTCCTTTGTTTAGAATGTGATCATGTATATCTTCGGTCAGAAAATTTCAAGATCAACCCTTGGATATTTTGGCTTTTGACCCTCATGGGGAGGCACAAAGCGATATTTGGCGTCATCCCGATCTCTCAAACTTTTACCATGATCACTTCATTCCTTATCTGACTCTCTCCAACCATTATCACTATCCATGTTCCAACCTTGATTCCAGGACGGCTTTGGATAGTTCGAACGAGAACCCCTACTTGATTTTCCAAGAAATGCACTTTTTCATTGTACATGTCCTCAAAGTGTGCTTCATTTGGATTTACTCCACTATTAATTCCAAACACATTCACAGCCTTGAAACAATTTCCCATGACATGTTATGTCAATAGGTCCATTTGAGTAATTATTTTGGTCATGTTTTAATCTCTCTCTTTGTTTTAAAGTTGTTCCTTTGTCAACCCAAAATTCAAAGGAGACATTGAATCACTTATGGTGTACCATGAATGATTGATTTTCTTCATCTTATGATGCTGTCAAACGGTTGTCTCATGATTCCACCCTCGAATGATCCGGTCTACAACACCTTTGTTGACCGTGTCAAGGATCCCATAAAAATAATGCAATAACACATTGTCTGGTAACCCATGATTTGGAAATAGAAGTAGCAACTTTTGAAAACTCAACCATGTCTCATGGATTGGATCGTTATCAATACACTTGAAGTTCTAAATGTTATCCCTCAACTTGACCATTTTCGAAGGACGGAAAACCCTTTCATAAAATTCATTGGTGATCTCCTCCCAAGGAGAGATTGAATCCCTTGGTACGTAGATTCGTCAACCACTTTGTTGCTTCCCCCGTTAGAGAAAATGAAAACAAACGAAGTCGAATTGACTCTTGTGTGATGTTCTTGAAAGTGAACAGCCCATACACATCCCCAAAGTTTCGGATGTGGTAATGAGGGTTTGCAACAGCTGCAACATTATGCTAGTCACTTGAAACACCGCATTACCCACAATAGGATGCAATCGAACAACACCTGCACTTTCCAACAGATCATTATTGACATCATGCAAATTTCCGATGTCTTCGTTGTGCCCAAGTTGGTTGGGATTATTTCCATTGACAATCATCTCCTCACCTATTTTAGAGAAGCCAAACAAATAACACAAATAAAATGACTCAATGACAACAAAATCAGTTCATGACTAAACTTCAATAAAAGAATTTCTAAACGTCACTAACAGACTGTGGTGCCATTTTTTGATAACGCTCAACTACACTTTATTCAATTCTAAGTAAAGGCTGTCGCTAATAGGTACAAACCCAACTAAGAGTTGGGGTCGATCCCACAGGGAGTAATACAATAGAGAATTCGACTAAGAAGTAAAAATGTTTCCTAATAGCTTGTAGTAGTAGGTGTTTCATAACATTACAGTAAATCACAAATTTTCGATGATTAATATGAGGGGATTTGTCTAACCAATGTACGACTACTAAACGCGAAGTAAAAAAATAGACACAGATCCTTGGGAGTCTGATAGATTGAATGCTAATTTCGCATAATGAGTGATTACTAGTTACTCAAATGTGTTTAATCTCGATGGGTAGGCTAGGTTTTGAGTGCAAAGGTAAATTTACACTAAACTATTGTGAAACAAGTGAGTTCTTTCGAACCTCAACAAGTGAAACACAAAGAAACATCTTAATCCTTATTTAGTTCACTTTTTCAAGCTGAATTTGTAAGAATGAAATCAAACCCACTTTCTCAAGCTAGGTTCTTAATAATGCAATCAATACAATTATCAACTAATAATTCAACTCTAAAACTTCTTTCTCAAGGAAGGGACAGTTTTTGACACCCAATTGTGGTCTAACAATTTTGAAAGTCGTAACTTTTAAGTTTTTTTTATTCAATAGTTCAAAATAAATTATCATCATTTTAAGTAAGTTTATCGATATTTGTCCTTATTTGTCAAAATTTCTGGATTTTTTACAAGTTAATTTTAATTGTATTATTTTTTGTCACAACTGGTTAAATACGTTCAAATACTTATTTGTTTTGATTGAATCATTATTTCTGTTACAATGCACTTTTTACATGTCATTAATTACGTTCATTACATTTTTAGTATTCATTTTATTCGTTACATTTGTTAATATTCATTTTTGATATTTTGCATAGTATGAAAATTCATTAAAATATGGATAAGATTTCATACAAAGATATTTTATTAGCTAGTTGTTTTAGCCAATGATTTTTAATAGTTGTATTGTAATATAGGTAGTTTTCCATTTTCTATTTAAGCTATCTCTTAGTAATTAAGTTAGGGGAGATAATTAAATGAAAGGTGTCAATTAAGTCTTGCTTTGATTTTTGGTGACACTTTTGACAAAGAAAGGATCAGATTCACTTTAAAATGTGATTAACTAAACTGGACCAATTATAAAATAGAAAAAAATACTTCAAACTTTTATAATTCTATAAAATCCATTTTTAGAAAAGTAAAAGAAAATAGAATTTTCTCTTCTTCTTCTCCCAACGTTCTTTCTTCTCTTCGTTTTCCTTAGAAAATCTGAAAATCCGACTGTCAAAACAAATGTTCTCCCCCCCTTATCTTATATTCCTCCTCATCTCCAGTCGTGACTCTCTCATCTTTCTGAACATAAGATTGTGTTCGACTTAAAATGGGTAAGTCTTTTTTTAAAAAAAGATTTTACAATTTTTGAATAATACAAAGATTTTTTCTTGGGTTAATGAAGAATAAATTCTCCTATATATGTGAATATTAAATAGTAGTGTAATGGTACCTATTAGTTGTTATTTTGAAAGAAAATCAATAAATCTAAAAATCCCTAATTTTAAGGAAATGTATATGTATTGCTAACATTGAGTGAAAATTCGTTTAGGTTGCTTTTGTTGTTCTTTTTATGACCATTTTGTTCATATGATTTTAAAAATATAGTCTTCTTAAGTTGTCTAACATATATTACATTTGTTGAAAGATGTGTCGTATGTTGCTACATTTTAGTGATATGTTGGTATATATTCCAACAGAGTGGTCATATGTTGGAAAATATAACATATGTGTTAGTACAACAAAATGGTAATTTGTAGTAACAGAAAAAAAATTATTACGTGGGACATGAAGATTCATCTGTGGCCAAAGAAGATTCACTCGTGACAAAGAAGATACATATGTGGCAACAGAATATCCATCTATGTCAAGATAAGTATAAATTGCTACCCATTATTATTTAATAATAAATTGTAATTTCTCAATGTTTTTTATTTATCTTGTAGATAAAATAATATAAGTGTTATAATAACATACATACATAGAGGAAGCATATTACAATATTTATAGGTTACATGAATAATAGATAACCAATATCGTTTATGCTAAAACATATATCATGATAGAACACATAAACATACTAAAATTCAATTCAAGAATTACCTCTTGAAGCGTGAGCGGATACCTTCAAGCAAATCTGAAAGATAGACAGACCTTCAAGCGAATCTACAAGATACACAACAATTATGGTCTTCTATACTGATCCAAAGTTCGCATCCGAACTCTTTCAATAATTTGGTGGACAAGTATCTAATAGAAAATTAATTCCTCTATTTTCTAGGTTAGGAGAATCCCTATTTATAGAGATTTCTTCCTAATCCAAAAAGGACTAGAAAACCTGATTTTTCTAGAAAACTAGAAAAACCCATATTATTCTTCCTTTTTTCATAGAAATAGAATTCTGAGTTCTAGTTAAATATGGGCACTATAGGGGCCACAAAATTAATTATCGAGGCTTGATATTATGGAAATAATTAATGTGAATTATTCTTACCACAATAATTACAAATCGTTCCACTAGAAATTCGTAATTGCACTCCTCTATTATATTTTTTAATCCCCATTAAACACTTATGTAATTCCCCATGTTAAGATTTCAAATACTAATCAATAAATTAAATTACTGACGAATTTAAAGTTAATGATTAATTTGCTTTAGAGCACTGCTTAACTTTTTTCATGTGTCGCATTCATAAATCCACTCGCAAAGTTTAACACGATGAAAACTTATAAGTTTCTTCAAAAGGCATATCAATCAATCTCTATAACGAGACATGGATTCCATCAACTAACTTATTATTTCACTAATATATATTATTATCATCCAACTTACCAGACATATTGACCCATCTAAGAATCTCACCTTATAATAAATCAAAACAATAATTAATATTTATAGATCATAATAATTATATCAGGATTAAGAACATAAATACATTTAATAGATTAGAGACTATATTTTTGTTAGTCAGTCTAAAACAACTATCTTTACTCGGTCTCGTTCAATACATACAAAATATACTAGTACAAGAAATTGAAAATACACCGTTCCATTAATTAAAAAAATTATATATAACCTTGTGCTACAATCGCACCCGGTGAAATGTCTAATTTTCATCCTAGATTGTGAACAAAAAACTTTATATTTATAAGAGCCGATGATTTAATCCTCTGTCTATAAGCTAAAACTCTACATACCAAACCATTTAATATATTAGTTAATAGATGTCATAAACGAATATATGATCTTTTAAAATTGTGCAAATATTTATTCTATAATAAATACTATATCTAACACATGGTTAAAGTATATATCCGAACAATCTCCCACTTAAACTTTTAACCATTACAATTGTTATGATGTACTATATCTAAATGCATGGTCAATTGTATATACCCTAACAATCTCCCACCTAGATATTTAATCTTAAAAGTTGTTGGAATACTATGTATAAACACGTGACTAATAGTATGTACCCTAAAAATCCCCTCTTAGACTCTTAACTATGCATTTACAAGTTTCACAGGCATTCTTTTATTTCTTATCGTAAGAAAATTTACCAAGTTATATTCTCATGCAATTTTATATAGGTGTGTTTCGTCATAACAAATGAATTTTGTACTTGATCTTGGGAGAGCTTCGTAAGAAACCTTTTAAGATTTTACTTCTTTCAAAAAAATTGATCATAAAATTGCTCTCAAGTATACAGAATAAATCAATTTTCGCTATGATTCTCCCACTATGACTAAGCACTACATAATCACATATGATCTTGAGTCTTAATATTTTCTTCAAAATCTTTCTATATTGAAATATTAACAACTTTTTATTTAGTTTTCTTTAATTTGCTCATTATCACTTTCACTACTTGCGGTAATAGTTTTTCTTATGTCTAGTAACGTTTCTCCCACTACTTAAATGCAATGGAACTTCATTTCTAACATATCAGTCAGATATTCTTGAGCGTCTGAATTTATAATTGACTTATTTGTTATTTCTTTTTCCAATTCCCGTAAAACTAATTTACTTCTAGGAACATGGTTTACTAAAATTATCCTTTTCTAGAAATCAGACAGTTGTGTTAACAATTGACTTATTTTATTTAGGACGCTATAATAAACCTTCTTTCATTCTTTAGGATATCCAATTAACACACATATTCCATTCTTAATTTCAATTTTTTTATTCTCCCACTCAGCACATGTGCTGGGACAATCCTATCTGAACATGTCATAGATTAGACTTTCAAATTCAACTAGTTCTATAGTTGTTCACCTATCCCCACAAAAATAAAATAACTAATAATAAGTCAATAATTAATCTTATAATCTTCATAAGAGTCTACTTTTTTTTATCTTCTACAACAATCTATTATAGAACGTCTGGTGTAGACAATTGAAATGAAATTATTTTATAAGAAATGTGACTCATGATCTCTGCAAAAAGGTTTACGCTACTACAATCATTTGCAGTGATTTTATATATTTTTCATAATGATACTTTCATGTGTCTTAAATATTTTGAGTTTATCAAGATATTAGAATTATAAAACATCAAAAAAAAATATTCATATCACAAGTAACCTTCTTGAAAACTCAAATTCACCTCTTGTCATACGCTCAGTCATTACATAAATCATAATAGATTAATTCTAACTTATCAGTACCTCTTTTTCCTTTTAAGAGGAAAGATATCTTAGTATTTTATCCTTCTAAACAAAACATACATGTTGGTAGTGACTTTAGTTTCAATGAACCGTTATATCCATCCATTAACAAACCTCAAAATTCTATTTAGAATAAATGACTTAGACATATAAGTTTCATTCAATTTAAAAGATATTTTTCCTTATGAGACAGAATAATATAATTCAGTTCATAAGAGGTAATACTAATAAAAGAAACACGCATCAATATGCCACAAGAAATAAAATATTCATCACTTATCTAGTTAGAAACTAGAAATAATATCTTCTAACATAAGGTACATGTACAATGCGTTCTTTGAATTAATATCTTATCATCGCCAAAAGAAAATATCAAGTAGTACTAAGTGGGTGCGTAAAGTCTATTGAGAATATGAGACATAATACATTAAATAGACAATAATATTTTTAATAATCCAAAATAATAAAATTCATGGCTCATCTACACATATATATGCATCTCGAGTAGCCAATCTTTGGGATAGGAAAACTACTCATGAAATACACATGTACAATGACCGATTATTCACTCCATAAACTCATACTGACCTAACTCAGTTGTAGAGTCTACTGTTAGTTTAAGTCCAGCGAAAATTCCCTAGCTACATTGGTTCAATCTTATATTACTCAGTTTAGGAATTTTAATATAGATTATCAAAACTAGACAACTAAATACATAGTGACTTATATCAATTTCATCCAATGAGGATGAAGGTCTAATTTAATACATAAAACTAATACTTCACTACTATTGAATCAAATATGACCAAAAACTCATATAAAGATAAAAAAAAAATTAATTTCTTCCTAGGTCATTCTTATGAATCTACCAAATTTTAGATCAACTAGAGATCTTTTTTCTTTTCAAATACTAAAACTATGATCAATTTCGTTGAAAACGTTGTTAGGCCAAAATAGAATTTAAAATTTTTTTCGCTAGTAATTCTTATCATATATCAACATTTTGTGAAATAGATACACAAATCAAGAATAAAGAACGAAATTCTAAAATTTCAAAAGAAAAAACATGTTTATGCATACGTTGATATCCATGCATCTTAAACAATTTTTTTGATGAAAAAATGACTACTCATGCAACATACATATGTGGTGTCACATATTAACTTCAACAAATTTAAAACAAAAGCAAACTCATATAAAGAGTATATGTTAATTTAAGTCAAGTGAATATCATAATTCCTAGATCCGTTGATCCAAATAAATATTACTCAGATTAGGAGAGTCAATACAAATAATGAAAAATAAAGATTAAACTTAAATGACTTGTATTAATTTCATACGATAGGGAGGAAAGTCTAAGCCAACACATGAATTTAATACTTCACTAAAATTTAATCATGAAGACCATAGAAAATAATCTCTATCACCACTATTTTAGTCGAATAATTTTTCATTATCTAAATGAACTCAAATTAAAAAATCACTTCATTACAATGAGTATTTCAAATTTGATTGTTTCTGATGAACCTACCGAATTTCAGATCAATCGGAGTTCAAAAATAATATTTATCTCCAAAGCTATAATCAAATTCAGATTCAAAGGATTTGAGGAAAATTGAACAGATCTACATCCTTATCATATATCAATTTATGTTAACTTATCACGTGTAATCATGTACAAGTCACATATAACATAAATGAAACCAATATAAACGATGTCATTCATACTAAATAACATTTTAATTCCAAAGAACAACTTTAAAATAATTCAAACGACCTCAAAAAAAAATCACATAACAATGAGTACTTCTTACTAGGTCGTTATCAATGAGCTTACCAAATTTTAGGTCAATGGGAATCTTTAAAGAGTTTTTATTTCCAAAACTTTGATCATATTTAAAATTCAAGTGATGTAAGCATATTAAGGAATTAAAATAATAAGACCTACATTCTTATCACATATCAATTCATGTCAAATAACCATGTGCTATCATGTTTCAAATTTAATATAAACATCACTGACATAAAGAATAATCTATCATATTCAAATCAAATTTTAATCCGAAAAATTTCCTAAACACATGTAAACGATTTTTCGTTGAAACCATCAAATTTAAAGTCAATATAAAATTACAAAATTCATGACAACCTAAATTATGACCAAATTTAAAAAATTAATTGTTTTAGGCGTAATTAAGAATTAAAATAACTTGATTTGGATTTTTATTCTCTTCTAATAATTATCTCATGATCATAACACATTCTATCTGTCTTCTCTATGTCTAAGATACACAACACCTATTTACGCCAAATTGTTATCAATTTATATACTTGAGAATTCTAGATATTATGTTTTCTCCTTTTTATACCGGTGAAACCATTAATATCTCTTCTCATGAATTAATTTAGTGTTACTAGTATATTAAGGTAAATCTCCATTCGTATGAAAAAATATTTATCACTAGTATTCACTCAGAACAATTTAGATATGATACATTGAAAATATTCCAATGACTCAAATAAATATATTATTTTCTTGAATCTATTTATTAATCATAATTTTCAATTCATGTATTCTAATCTCACAAAAATAGAATATTAAGAACTTCAAATAATTTCAAATAAAAATATCACTTAAGGGGTAACCATGCCTTTATTATTTTTGAAATTCTTAATATATTAAAGCGAGAAAAAAAGCTATGCCCATTAATAATTAAATTCCTTTTCCATTCAATATAAATCCAATCACACTTTAACTCGTACGACTAGTAACTTCCCTTGTGTGACAATGGAAAAGAAAAAATAATAAGTTACTTCCTGTATTTCTTGACTAAAATAAGGAAAAGTATATTTGGAGAGAAAACTAAATCACGAAAAGGAACACATTGAAAACCCACAACTTTTATCATGTATACCCATCTAATTTATTTTTTTTAAAAAATTATTATTATTATTATTATTCAAAAACAATCGTGAACTCTTTCCACTAAAATAAAAATCAAGTTACTACTATGAACTACCATATCATCTTTTTTTTAAAAAAAAAAACAAAACAAAATGGTTTCTATCCACAACTGCCATTAAGTTAATGGCAAAGTGATTTTATTTAAATAAATATTACTACACAAAATAGTGATTAAATAATAATAATAATAAACAATTTCTTTGTGGGAAATTAATTGGCTAGCGTTTTAGTTTTCTGACGACTTATCTAATTGACCTCAAATTGAAAAATCACTTCATCACAACGAGTATTTCAAATTTGATTGTTTCGGATGAACCTACCAAATTTCATATGAATCGAAGTTCAAAAATAATATTTATCTCCAAAGCTATGATCAAATTTATATTCAAAGGATTTGAGGAAAATAGAACAGATCTACATCCTTATCATATATCAATTTATGTTAACTTATCACGTGACATATAAAATAAATGAAACCAATATAAATGATGTCATTCATACTAAATCACATTTTAATTCCGAAGAACAACTTTAAAATCATTTAAACGACCTAAAAAAAACATAACAATGAGTACTTCTTACTAGGCCGTTATCAATGAGCTTACCAAATTCTAGGTCAATGGGAATCTTTAAAGTGTTTTTATTTCCAAAACTTTGATCATATTTAAATTCAAGTGATTTAAGCATATTAAGGAATTAAAACAATATGTCCTACATTCTTATCACATATCAATTCATGTCAAATAACCATGTGCAATCATGTTCCAAATTTAACATAAACATAAATAACATAAAGAATGATCTTATCATATTCAAATCAAAACCTTTTAATCCGACAAATTTCCTAACCCATGTAAACGATTTTTCGTTGGAACCATCAAATTTCAAATCAATCAAAAATTATAAATTTCATGACCACCTAAACTATGACCAAATTTAAAAAATTAATTGTTTTAGGTTTTATTAAGAATTAAAATAACTTGATTTGGATTTTCATTCTCTTCTAATAATTATTTTATGAGCATAAGACATTCTCTCTGTCTTCTCTTTGTCTAAGATACACAACACCTATTTACACCAAATTGTTATCAATTAATACACTTGAGAATTCAAGATAAGTTTTCTCCTTTTTATACCGGTGAAAATCATTAATATCTCTTCTCATGAATTAATTTAGTGTTACTAGTATATTAAGGTAAATCTCCATTCGTATAAATAAATATTTATCACTAGTATTCAGTTAGAACAATTTAAATATGATACATTGAAAATATTTCAATGACTCAAATAAATAGATTACTTTCTTGAATCCTATTTAGTAATCATAATTTTCAACTCATGTATTCTAATCTCACATAAATAGAATATTAAGAACTTCTCATAATTTCAAATAAAAAAATCACTTAATGGGTAACCATGCCTTTATTAATTTTGAAATTCGTAATATATTTAAGTGAGAAAAAAAGCTATGCCCATTGATAATTAAATTCCTCCTCCATTCACAATCAATCCAATTACACTTTAACTAGTTCTACTAGTCACTTCCCTTGTGCCACAATGGAAAAGACAAAACAATAAGTAACTTCCTGTATTTCTTGATTAAAATAAGGAAAAGTATATTTGAAGAGAAAACTAAATCACGAAAAGAAACACATTGAAAACCCACAACTTTTATCATGTTTACCCATCTAATTTGTTTTTTTAAAAAATTATTATTATTATTATTCAAAAACAATTCAACTGCACGTGAACTGTTTCCACTAAAATAAAAATTAAGTTACTACTATGAACTACCATATCATCTTTTTAAAAAAGAAACAAAAGAAAATGGTTTCTATCAACAGCTGCCATTAATTTAATGGCAAAGTGATTCTATTTAAATAAATATTACTACACAAAATAGTAATGTAATAATAATAATAAAAAACAATTTCTTTATGGGAAATTAATTGGCTAGCGTTTTAGTTTTCTGACGACTTATCTAAATGACCTCAAATTGAAAAATCACTTCATCACAATGAGTATTTCAAATTTGATTGTTTCTGACGAACCTACCGAATTTAAGATCAATCGGAGTTCAAAAATAATATTTATCTCCAAAGCTATTATCAAATTTAGATTCAAAGGATTTGAGGAAAATTGAACAGATCTACATCCTTATCATATATCAATTTATGTTAACTTATCACGTGCAATCATGTAACAGTCACATATAACATAATGAAACCAATATAAAGGATGTCATTCATATTAAATAACATTTTAATTTCAAAGAAAAACTTTAAAATCATTTAAACGGCCTCAAAAAAAATCACATAACAATGAGTACTTCTTACTAGGCCGTTATCAATAAGCTTACCAAATTCTAGGTCAATGGGAATCTTTAAAGAGTTTTTATTTCGAAAACTTTGATCATATTTAAATTCAAGTGATTTAAGCATCTTATGGAATTAAAACAATAAGACGTACATTCTTATCACATATCAATTCATGTCAAATAATTATGTGCAATCATGTTCCAAATTTAATATAAACATAACTAACATAAAGAATGATCTTATCATATTCAAATCAAAAAAATTTAATCCGACAAATTTCCTAACCCATGTAAACGATTTTTCGTTGGAACCATCAAATTTCAAAATCAATCAAAAATTACAAAATTCATGACCACCTAAACTATGACCAAATTTGAAAAATTAATTGTTTTAGGCGTAATTAAGAATTAAAATAACTTGATTTGGATTTTCATTCTCTTCCAATAATTATCTTATGAGCATAAGACATTCTCTGTGTCTACTCTTTGTCTAAGATACACAACACCTATTTACACCAAATTGTTATCAATTAATACACTTGAGAATTCAAGATATCAAGTTTTCTCCTTTTTATACCGGTGAAAACCATTAATATCTCTTCTCATGAATTAATTTAATGTTACTAGTATATTGAGGTAAATCTCCAGTCGTATAAATAAATATTTATCACTAGTATTCAGTTAGAACAATTTAAATATGATACATTGAAAATATTCCAATGACTCAAATTAATAGATTACTTTCTTGAATCCTATTTAGTAATCATAATTTTCAATTCATGTATTCTAATCTCACATAAATAGAATATTAAGAACTTCACATAATTTCAAATAAAAAATTTACTTAATGGGTAACCATGCCTTTATTAATTTTAAATTCTTAACATATTTAAGTGAGAAAAAAAACTATGCCCATAAATAATTAAATTCCTTTTCCATTCAAAATCAATTCAATTAGACTTTAACTCGTTCTACTAGTCACTTCCCTTGTGTGACAATGGAAAGAAAAAATAATAAGTTACTTCCTGTATTTCATGTTTAAAATAAGGAAAAGTATATTTGAAGAGAAAACTAAATCACGAAAAGGAACACATTGAAAACCCACAACTTTTATCATGTTTACCCATCTAATTTATTTTTTTAAAAAAATTATTATTATTATTATTCAAAAACAATTCAACTGCACGTGAACTCTTTCCACTAAAATAAAAATCAAGTTACTACTATGAACTAGCATATCATCTTTTTTAAAAAAGAAACAAAAGAAAATGGTTTCTATCCACAGCTGCCATTAATTTAATGGCAAAGTGATTCTATTTAAATAAATATACTTCACAAAATAGTAATTAAATAATAATAATAATAATAAACAATTTCTTTGTGGGAAATTAATTGGCTAGCGTTTTAGTTTTCTGACGACTTATCTAAATGACCTCAAATTGAAAAATCACTTCATCACAATGAGTATCTCAAATTTGATTGTTTCTGATGAACATACCGAATTTCAGATCAATCGGAGTTCAAAAATAATATTTATCTCCAAAGCTATGATCAAATTCAGATTCAAAGGATTTGAGGAAAATTGAACAGATCTACATCCTTATCATATATCAATTTATGTTAACTTATCACGTGTAATCATGTAATAGTCACATATAACATAAATGAAACCAATATAAAGGATGTCATTCATACTAAATGACATTTTAATTCCAAAGAAAAACTTTAAAATCATTTAAACGACCTCAAAAAAAAATCACATAACAATGAGTACTTCTTACTAGGCCGGTATCAATGATCTTACCAAATTTAATAATTTAGAGAATATATTGTTGTCAGTCAGTCTAAAATAACTATCTCTACTCGGTCCCGTTCAATACATACAAAATGTACTAGCACAAGAAGTTGGAACTATATCATTCCCATAATCAGGATAATTACATGTAACCTTGCGCTACAATCGTATCCGATGGAATGTCCAGTTTCTATCATATATTGTGAACAAAAAACTTCATACATATAAGAACCGTTGATTTAATCCTCTGTGCAAAAGCTAAATCTTTACACACCAAATCATCTATTATATAAGTAAATAGACATTATAAACGAATATATGATCGATTAAAATTTAGCAAATATTTATTATATAATTAATATTATATTTTAAAACATAGTTAATAGTATATATCCTAACAAGAAGAAGTTTCATCCATGACAACAACTCAATCTTTTATTGGTGTTGCTTCATCTTCTGACATGTAATGCTCTTTTTGTCTATGCAAAGAATGTGAGCATCAATATGATTATTTTATTAGTCGTGTTAAAGAACTCACTGATACTTTTAAGAAAATAATTTGTAATATTAATGTCCATACATCCAAGATAATTCACAGCCTTTTAAGTGTAGGATGTTGAAAAGGTCTATTTCCAAATCACTATCTATAATTAGTGAAAGAAAAAAAATCAATGACTACTGCTCCAGCATCACACTCAAACCCAAAAGGCAAGGAGAAGGAGAAGGAGAAGGAGGAGGAGGATAAAGACCTAGAGAAGGAGCAAAATGAGAAGGAACAAGATAAAGAGAAGGAGAAAGTTAAAAAGAAAGCGAAACAGAAAGAGAAAAATAAGAAATTCAAAGTCATCAGTTGTGATCTGACACAATAATATCTATTTGAGGATTGGTTCAAACAATCTTGCTCGAATGTTACTGGTATTACCCATTAAGCAAGCAATAGTCTTTAAGTATCACATTATATCTTTGTCTTTGCCACTATTGATATGTAATGTTCTTAGATTTATTATATTTTCTAATTGATGATATACCATGTAGAGATTGTGGACTTCTTGTTGTTGCAAACGCTGAGTTTTTGAGTGATGGACTACAAATATCATCTTATGAAATTATTTCTCAAACCCTTCGCATGAGATATGCTTCACTCCTTTGGAATTATGAGATTCTAGAGGTTCGGAGTGACTATGTTAGTAACAATAAAGAGACAATAATTCCTAGACCTAAAAAATAAAGTTCGATGAAAATGTTATGGTTACAACCATTTATTAGATATAGTTTTGATGGTTATGTATACAATTGTGAATTACTTTTTGTTGATAATTTGTAAAATAATTGGCTAGTATTAATAATTATTTTTTTTATTTTGTTGGAACAAATGTAAATTATGTTGGAAAGGATAAAATGTATTATATGTTGCAACATATATAACCGCTGGTGTAAAAAACACAGAATTATACCTCAACTAAAGAGAGTTATGTGACAATATATGTAACAGAAAGGAGATATGTGGCAACATATGTCAAAAAAAAAAAAAATACGTGGAAACATATATCATAGAAAGGATCATATGTGAAAACTTATGTTACAAAAAAAGATATGTGACAACATATTTCACGGAAAAAAAGATATGTGACAATATATGTAATAGAACAGAGATATGTCACAAAAAAATATGTGGCACCATATGTCAAAGAAATAATATATGTGAAAACCTATGTCAGTTTGAACTATCAGATATTGCAACATTATATTGTAAAAATTTCAAAAAAAAAAAAATTAAAAAGGTTGAGAACAGTCTTCTTCATTTTCCTTCTCTCCTCTATAAAACATGGTTTTTTTTTTCAAATTTAATTTATTTTTACTAATTTCAATTTTATTTTCTCTTCTTTCCTTTCATCTCTTCTCTTCTCTACAACACCAGTGATACTCTTTTGCGATACTTTCTACAACAAGTCATCGTTGCCCTCGTCATTTTCAATTTATCATTGATATCTTCTCAAGTAAAATTTGATTAGGATTTTGAAATACTTACTAGCATTTAATCAAGACATTTTAGTGGTTTATCACTTATTTTTTTTGTAGGATGGTTGGTCGTTGTTCCTTTTGAAATATTATATAATTTCAAAAACCTTAATTTGTAGTTAGTTGGTTAGAATTTAGGGCTTAGAGAGGGTTTCGTGGTTTCTTAGTTGGTTCATGTGTGGTAATGAATAGTATTTGTTGTTTATGTTATTGTATTTGGTTGTTATATTATTTGTTAAGAAATATTTGATTTTGTGGTTGCATATGCAAATCTAATGAACCATGTCAATAGAAAAATTGTATTAATAAATGCAATAACTGATACAAAGATCCATACGAGGCTCCAATCTTTTAGAAGAACTTGCTTCTAAAACTGTTTCTTCTTCTCAAGTAGAATCAAAATTTTCTCAAAAAAAATATAAAGAAAGAATAGAAGAAACAAATGAAGTTGATGATGATTGAGAAAGAGATAAAAAAAAGTTGATGAAAAAGAACAAAAAAATAGAGTTTAGTAAGAAGAACAGAACAAAAAAGAAGTTGAGGATGAAGAAGGAAAATATCAAATTTGACCATATTTTAGTACTTTGAATCATAATTAAGCAATAAAAAGATGTTATAACACTTGGAACAATGATTTACAAGAGTATTATATAATTATCACATAGAGTGACTTGGTCATTGTATGTTGAACTAATGGGATACTCTTTATAAAACTAATTGATATAATTGAATGAAGGTTGTTGTATTAGATTATAATTTTGTACTTAGATATGTTGTAGGACTATATATTAGTGTTACATGTTGAATTAGGTGACAATTTAATTGAATTAACCCCAAACAACCATTTTATGATATACATATATGACATGTTTTGTTGCAATTATACAATAGAACGTGCATATATTGTCACAAATGACACTCCAAGGATGGATTAATTGAGCAATACATGTTGAATTAGGTGATAAATTAATTGGATTAACTCCCAAAAGACCATTTTATGAGAGACATATGTTGTCATATATGACATGTCTATTGCAATCTTTCAAACAGAACGCGCATATGTTGCCACATATATTACTTCAAGGAAAGGTTAGTTAGTAAATTAAGTGATTAGAAATGGAAAAATGTCAAATTTTTTTAGATTAAATATTTTATAATGAACAAAGTTAAAAATCAGTCCAAAACACAAAAATGTCACCTTTTACCCATGAGTATGCAAGATATGTATATATGTTGACACACACGAAAATTTAATTAATACATAAATTTAGTTACTTCGTCTATTTTTAAATCACAACTACATAATTCAAAACGAAAGTGATAGAATTGATGAACAGTGCAACAAATTGGTATTTCTCCAAAAAATGAGGTTGTGACACCGTTCAAAATAAAATAATCATTCAAAATATTTCTTTCGACAGTCATCCCTACCGACCCTCCCATTTCTTACCATCCTTACAACTCCAAATGTATTAATTCTTTTTCTCGATCCGTTCACCACGATAATCAATTCTTTCAAATAATTCCTCCATTTATTGTACCAAAAAAATTAATTATAAAATAATTAGTACTAATGAAGAAATGTGTAATCGATATGTCGCAACATATGACTATTATGTTGGGCTATGTAAGTCATATATTACTACATATAACTATTGTTGTGACAAATAAATTATATGTTGCAAATATGATTATTCTATTGAAGAATGTAAGTCAGATGTTGTTACATATAACTATTATGTTGTGAAACATAAATCATATGTTCTAATAAAATGTGTAAGTCATATATTGCAACATATGACTATTTTGTTGTGACATGTAAGTAATATGTTGCTATACATAACTATTCTGTTGTGAAACATAAATAACATGTAAGTACTAATGAAGAAATGTGTAATCGATATGTCGCAACATATGACTATTATGTTGGGCTATGTAAGTCATATATTACTACATATAACTATTGTTGTGACAAATAAATTATATGTTGCAATATATGATTATTCTATTGAAGAATGTAAGTCAGATGTTGTTACATATAACTATTATGTTGTGAAACATAAATCATATGTTCTAATAAAATGTGTAAGTCATATATTGCAACATATGACTATTTTGTTGTGACATGTAAGTCATATGTTGCTACATATAACTATTATGTTGTGACAAATAAATCATATGTTGCAACATATGACAATTATGTTGCGACATGTAAGTCATATATTGAAACATGTGTATGTTAGACGTTGCAATATATGTCTATTCTGTTGCGATTGAAATAATATTTCTGTTGCAATATAAGAATAAAATTTGTTCTAATAGTCCACTATTGCAACATATATAGACATCTGTTGGAAACGCAAATGTATATTATTGAAAAAAATTCAGGTTATACCTAGATGATGAATGATTCAAAGAACTATCAATTTTACTTATCAAAAAAATGTTGTGTGAACCTAATCACTGATGAAGTAATTTTAATTGATACAAAACGAAATATGATTTACTTATTAGATTAGCTAAACCTGATTCATGAAGAAGAAAAGAAGAAGAAGAAAGCTCAATGATTAGTAGTCAAGACCAACAATGTATGAAAAGAAGAAGAAGATGAAGAGAACGAGAAGAAAGACAAGCAAGCAAACAAGAATGAAATAGAAGAAGAAGAAGAAGAGAAATACAACGGGAGGTGGGGGGAAAATTCTTTTATTTCCCCTGTAGGTATAGCTCCCTGGTGGCTTCCTCTAGTACTGGTTCCTACCAAGATTGGTTAAATTAGGTTTTCGTCATTTACTCTTTTATCCATCATTTAATTTATATTACCAAACTGTCAACTTATAAACTTGAGAGCAACTCCACAAACCTTCATCCTTAATCAAATAATTGTCACCTACACTCAATCATTAAGACTTATGTCACCCCCTGTTCATTTTGACAGCTTTTTGTCACTTATAATTCAAAGCCCCAAGTTAGGAGAGGGTGAAATACTTTTAGATTGGGGTTGAAAATTTTCAGATTTTTATCGACAAAGGGGTTTCATTTTCAATCATTTTTCCGATCACCATCACCCAAGAATCCGACAAAGATCGGGCAATCAAAACTCCAACCCATTACTCAATTTTATTGCATCACACAGAAGCAATTCTTCCTTCTCCCAGAGCCACCCATAGCCAACCGTTCACTCCCATTACTATCACTAGAAGCCTGGAGCTTCTACAATCAAATTCCAACTCCAAAAGGCCTGCAAATCTATCCGAACAACCATCCAAAAACCCTTTCCCTCTCTCCCCTACAACAAACCAACAACAAAATGCTCAACGAGCTCCGACGACGTAGCCATAAAAATGCCATCGTTTTTTTTCCTTTTCCGGTGAAAAAGTAATCGTAAAGGACCCTAAGACCTCAAACCAAACCCGCCGAACAACCCTCTTTCTCCAGCGACCAGAACCAATTTTTTGAGACCTCCAAACCGCCCACAAAAACTAAGAAAAATTCTCACCTTACACGTAGACCCTGATAGCCCAAAACCAACCCTGTTTTCTCCATTTTCTCAAACATCATTACCGGTGAGCTCTAAGCTCCGATAATTAGAAACATCAACAACCAACATTGACCAAGGAATCCGTCATCTTCCAGCTCCAGGAGCTTTAGACCACGAAGGAACGACAACAAACAAAACTCAAACAACCAAACTCCAACTCCGATGAACAACCATATAATGCAACGTTAATTCCGGTGAGCACTAAAAGGTAATATATATCTATCCCCTCTTTGTTTATGTATTATTTTGTTTTATTTTTTTAATTACAATCAACTTTATTCCTTCATATATAATTGTGGTGGTGTGTTAGGGAATCTCTAACCCAATCCCCTATTTTACTCTCCAAATATAAAATTCTCTATTTTTTCATACAATCAACTGCAATTCAATTCTCTATTTGACTCTCTAAAAAGGAATATTTTTCTCTCTCCTTAATATTATATTATTATTTCTATTTCAATCTTATTTTCTTATTTCATAATTTAAATCATTTATTTCTTTTTTCCCAAATAATTGCTTTATATAATTGTTAATGTGATATAAAATTATAATTATTTTAAATTTTTAAATAACATAAATTGCAATAAAATATAATACAATACATAAATTATGGGACAAATTCAAATAAAGTGACATAAATTACATAAACACTCCATTTTCAAAATCATTGCATTGCTCCCATAAATACTCTATTAATGAATTATGAAGTTCAAAAAGAGCATTGTGTCCTTAATTTTTTTATGTCTTGTTAAAAAATGTTTAGACCAGAGGTTTTCATCTACTACAATTTCTATTGTTGGAGTTGGAGTCTGTACAATATCTTGAATTGGTACATTAAGATCACATTCATACTCAATTATCATGTTGTGCAGTAGAATACATGTAGTCATTACATCATGTAACTCTTCCTTTCTCTAAAAATGTGACGGTCGTGCAATAATTGCAAAATGTGATTGCAAAATTCCGAATGCACGTTCAACATGTTTTTGGCACGATTCTTGTTTCGTCGCAAAATATTTCTTCTTTTTTAGAAAGAGGATCACGAATAGTTTGAAAAACTATAGACCATTTAGGATATATATCATCAGCTACATAATAGCCCATATTGCATTCTTTTCCTTGAATAACATGATAGGTGGGAGGCACAATACCGCTAGGAAGATTTGAAAATAAATGTCATGACTCTAAAACATTAATATTGTTATTGGTGCACGACAAACCAAAATAACATGTCATATCATAGCCAACCATATGTCACGGACTTAGAGTATTTGCTAAGACTCCGTGCGGCACTTGACAACTTACTCACGAATCTTTCACGATCTTGTAAGCTCATGTAAGCCCTGTTATACTAAGATCGCTAAAAGAATGAAAGGAAGACGTAGAGATTTTCGGAAGAAGGCTTATATTTTATGGAAGACTGCTTACAACTTGCTTGGTTGGTTTACAAATGTGAGCCCCCTATTTATACCACTACCTAGAGGCTAAAGTGTAAATAAAAATTACTTACAAGTCCTTCTAATAGTTACACATTGGTCCCTATTCTAGAAAAGTCTACACTTTCCAGAATATGCTAAACCTTTTCAAGAAATATCTAAATTATTCTAGAGAATTTTATGGTGATTCATCTAGAAGGTTCTGGAGTTCTCCGCAAACCTCTCCACACCTCTAGACCCTTCCGCCTCTATCCGGAAGTAAAATTTAACTATGATTTGGTGGTACGTGACACCCTCCCCCACCTATTGATGCGACGATCGCATCACATCGTCACTACATCGGCATCCGAGTCTTGTATCTCGTACGCGCGACCTATAGTCCATTGACTCGATCAATGCCCTCGCGCAACTCTTTCTATTGCTTTTTTATCTCTTCTAACTCGGCCTCACGATCTACCTCCTTTCAAGGAGGCAAGTGCTTAGGCGACTTCTTTGGCATCACGATGTTGTTCCTCTTGGAAGCTTCTTCATGCCTGGTGGCAAGGACTTCTTAGCACCATTGTCTTCTTTCAAACTTGTAATGATGGCTAAAAATGTCAACTTCTCCTTATTAGGATTTTTCTTGAGATGCATGGCCGTTAGTCGGACCCGCCCTTCTATCTTCGGTGCCTTAACCATGGGAACCATGCATGTTCCTCCTTGCTCTGTGACCAGAAGTCGTTAGAGGTAAGGATCGATCACCACGTGACATTCCTAGAAGAAATCGTGCCCAAAAATTATGTCAAAGAGATCTAAAGGAGAGACAGTGAAGTTGGTTTTACCTTGCCACTCGCCTAGTGTGATGCTTACTCCATGCGCGACTCCACTCACGGGAGTCGGTGGTGCATTGACCGTCCTAAGTTAGGAGTTACTTGGACTGTAACGCAACCCCAACCTTATCACTGCCGTCTTGGTCATGATATTGACCTCTGCACCTGTGTCGACCATAGCACGAGTAGGTCTTTGATTGATCGTGATGTCGACATACTGCGCGCTGCATACTCCCGGCTTCTCTGGTTGCTTGGTGATAGCTCTGCATAGTCCTATTAAGCCCAACTGCGTCGCCTTCGCAACTTGTTCTTTCTCGTGTGCTTCCTTCTCTTTCCGCTCTCGCAGGACAGCACCAAGGCTCTGCAGCTCAAGGCACCTCGCATAGCCATGCGGCCCACCACATATGTAGCGACCACCTCTTTTGGCAACCTCTATCTTTCTCTCCGTGTTGGCATGACATCCAGAATTCTCGCCATCGAACTTATAGGTTTTATGATTCTTAGGATATGGTTGCTGCTCCTCGCCTTATCCACGATCTCCCCCACCATGGTCATGACTCCGCTCATCCCATCTCCTTTGTCTCTGTCGGGCTTCTCGTGACTGAAGTCTATCAACACTTCGGCCTGCGTGATGGCTTCATCAGTTGTTTAGAACTGTCGATGTTCCAACTCCATCCTGGCCAAACTTTGCAGCCCATCCATGAAGTGGAACAACATATCTTCATCCGTGATGTTGGAAATCTGAAGCGTAAGGGTGGTGAACTCCTGCACATATACGCGTATGTTTCCCGTTTGCTTTAGTTCCCTAAACTTGCGTTGACGTTGTTAGGGAAGAATGATATCTTGAATTCCTCGCGAAAATTCTCCCATGTGTTGATGGTGCAACGCCCCTTCCCTATTTCCGACTATTTACGCCTCCACCAAAGCATGGCCATCTACGAAAGATACAACACAACTGTGTTGATCTTATTTTCGTCATTCTTTACTCGATTACAGTTGAAGTAATTCTCCAAGTGCCACAATAAATTCTCCACCTCTTGCGCATCACGAACGCCTTTGAGCATAGGTGGGTTGGGAGCCTCGATCTTGGCCTACTTATCTCGGTCGAATGACGATAATCCTCCAACTTCCGCACCCTCCTTGAGTGCTTTTATCTCGGCCTTCATAGTATCAATCGTGCTCATCACCTCCATGAGCCTACACTCTAAGGAAGTGATAACCTCCTTCGCGTTAAGCACATCCACAAGCTGACACTCCAAGGAAGTGATGGCCTCCTTCATCTCGAACTCGGCCCACTGGTGACCCTCCAACTCCTTCCGGATTCTCTTGGTCTAATCAAGGGTGAAGTCCTCAAGGGTCTTGAACTTTTCGTTTTCCACGTTCATGCACCGACCTAAGATCTCGACGGCTTGTCTCGCCACATCCACCCTTTCGACCCATTCTTCTCCAGCGGTGACATCTATGGCGTCTTCTACCATTTCTTCGTCACTGCTTCGGTAGTCGATGATGGAAGAGATGTTAGCGCCTCGCTATGTGTGGGATCAGGCAGCCCCTCCTCATTACCTTGTTGATGTTTCTTCCCCTTTCGGTTCTTCTTACCACCATCCAAATGGACGTTGGTGGTGCTAGCATCGTTTAAGTATTCTTCAGTAGCCATTCCCTTAGTATCAAACCTCGCTCTGATACCACTTTGTCACGGACTTAGAGTATTTGCTAAGACTCCGTGCGGCACTTGACCACTTACCCTTGAATCTTTCACGATTTTGTAAGCTCAAGTAAGCCCTGTTATACTAAGATCGCTAAGAGAATGAAAGGAAGACTTAGAGAATTTTGGAAGAAGGCTTATATTGCTTGGAATATTGCTTACAACTTGCTTGGTCGGTTTACAAATGAGATCCCCTTGTATTTATACTACTACCTAGAGGCTAAAGTGTAAATAAAAATTACTTACAAGTCCTTATAATAATTACACTTTTGTCCCTATTCTAGAAAAGTCTACACATTCTAGAATATGCTAAACCTTTTCAAGAAATATCTAAATCATTCTAGATAATTCTAAGGAACTCTCTAGTCTTCTTGATTAATCTAGAAGGTTCTAGTGTTCTCCGCAAACCTCTCCACAACTCTAGACCCTTCCGCCTCTATCCGGATTTAAAATTTAATTATGATGTGGTGGGATGTGACACATAGCTTCAAGAATAATTGTTGGTGATGTACTACGACCTGCAAGTTTCCCAGCCCATGTCGTTGGATAATTTTTCCAATTCCAGTTCATGCAATCTAGACTACCTAAAATTTATGGGAAACCATGTTGCTCACCAATGTGTAGAAGCCTTGCCAACATCGTTACATGTTGGTGGTCTCAAATATTGCTCACCAAAAACCTCTACAGTAGCTCGACAAAATTTCTTTATACATTCAATAGTAGTTGACTCTCCAATTCTCACGTATTCGTCAGTGGTATCCACTGGGAAACCGTATGCCAACATTCTAAACACACCAGCAATTTTTTGCAAAGTAGATAATCCAAATATGCCCAGCGCATCAACGCATTGTTCGAAGTGTATCGTGATCTTTAATTGCATCAATGATACGAAGAAACAAATTGTCGAACATTCGTAACGACGGCGAAATATAGCATCATTAAAACGTGGTGTGGCTGAAATTTTTTTCGAATAGTGCTAGATGTGGAAACGACCTATCATACTACTAAATTAGTGTTGTTATCAATTAATTATTATGTTATATATTGTATTTTATCTTGTATTTAAATTATTATGTTATGTATTATATTTTATTATTATCTGGTATTTAAATTATTAGGTATGTATTGCATTGTTATCTTGTATAGTTTTGTGTATTCTTTATAATGAAAATTAATAATAAAATAAAATTTTATTATTGATGAAAATTAAAAAAAATAAAATACTATTCATTTGAAGTTAAAGTAGTATATATTAAAAATATTTTTAAAATATTATATTACATTTATAAAGGAATTATTAATATTATATATTTCATTAATGGAATTATATGTAAAACAATATGTTAATTAGAAAGTAATAGAAATAATAAAAAATAATAAAAAAGTTAAATAGAGAGTGTGAATATTAGTTCTCCAAAAATGGAGAACTACTACTCACCTCTCTAAAAATAGAGAATAGAGAGTGATTTGGAGGAGAGTAGGAGTGGTCATTCTCTATTTAACTCTTTCAATATAGAAAATGTAACACCCCATAGCCAAAACAGACAAAAAATTAGTTTTTCAGAAAAATATGCAGGTGCTACCAACGGTGGCATCGACGGACCGTAGCCTGAACCATGGTCTGTCCTGCAGAACCGTCGATGGGATCAGAAACTCCCAAAAATTACAGCCTAGAAAAATTGGTTAAGTCTTGGACGACGGATGGACTTACGGTCTGTAGGTCAAATGACGGTCCGTAGTCCGTGACCGTCGATCAAGACTCCCTTCAACCACTCTCAGACAAGAGCTATGGATGACCAACATGGTTCGTAGGTGGACCTACGGTCCGTAGGTGGAAAATTTGCAGCCTGTTAAGGGGAAATACAGTTGGGTCAACTTAAAATGATCATAACTCTTCGCACAAAATGAATTAGGTCTCCCATGACCTACCCACTGATAGACAATTTAATTATCTTTCCACAACCACCAACCTTTATAAAATCAGACTTCTGAGTAAAAAGTTATTCCCATTTTAGTAAAGGCCTGTCGAACAGGCCCTCACGACGGATCCAACGACGGGGCGTTGGGCGCACGACGGACCGTCAGTCCTGGCCGTCGTGAGGCCCAATAGCAACCTTCCCAGGGGACTTTTTGACCTTTCCCACTCCGTTTAAACCCTAAGTTACGTCGTTTTGACCCTAAATCATCAGATTTTAGTCAGTTTAAGCCTAGAAACATAATTAATAAATATCCAAGTCAAATCATTAAATCAAAACATAGAAAATTAGAAGCAAGAGAGGAGAAAAAAGCTCAAGAACCCTAGTTCAAGAACACCACAAGCTCCAGAAGTTCCAGCCCTGAAACTTAAGTATTTTTCCGTGGATTTCGTCACCAGGTATATGTGATTTCACTAGTGGTTTCCTTTCATCCATTAGGTCCCTAGTTTTCAGTCAGATTCTTGATTCTCTTATCATGATTAAACCAAGGTTTCTAGAACTTTGTTAGAACTTCATGAATTTATTAGTTATATGTTTCAAATCAGATTATCATGTTATTATTCAGTTTATTGTATGAGTTTCAGAACCCTAGCTTTGTATTTCTTTAGTTCTTGAATTACACATGCTAGGTCAGATATTTCAGACACTTTAGATATACATGCCTCAGTTATAAATGCATAATTACCAGATTAATTGTTGCAATATCAGTTTGCATGTTGAGTTTTGAGCTATCCAGTATTTACAGAAATTCAGATATAATCAGTTAATTTACAAAATTCATTAGGAGTAGCATAATACCGAGTTGGACTAGGGTTTAGCGTACCCAATAGTCCCAGAACTACTAGCCAAGTAGGTTGTAAGTCCCCTCTGTGGGCAACTAGTTTAGTGATCACGCCAGCATGCCTTTATAACTTTGGCAGGGTATATTGGTTCCTCTCGATAAGGTGTATACATCGGACTCCAGATTTAGCTCATGTGGTTTTATTATTGGTTATTAGTAGCTCCCATAGTTCAGTCAGACTCTCTACATTGATCATTTATCAGTATATTCAATATTTAGTTTCAGCATGTTATAAGTTGGTCATTTCATCCAGCTAGCTCAGAAATCAGCACATTACGTTCAGATTATTATACTTGTTTTTGTGCTTGTTCAGTTATGTTTTATTTAAGCTTTACTCTATCCTACATGCTCAGTACCTTTCAAGTACTGATGCATACGTGCGCTAAATCTTCTCGTGATGCAGGTTCAGGTTCTCAACATCTAGATCACGCATAGATCGATTTCCCGATCTCCAGTTCAGCAGATACAGTGGTGAGTCCTCATTCTCAGAGGACAACAGTCATGAGTTTCATATAAGTCTTCAGTTATTTAGTTTCATTTTTTGCTAGATTTAGCTGGGGCTTGTCCCAGTATTTCTAGTCTAGTTTAGAGGCTATTTTCAGACATAGTTAGATTCAACTTAGTATTGAGTTAATATTTCTTTTGTATTAAACTCATTATTTTTAAATATCTCAGTTATAGAATCTGGGTATTACCCATCTTTTCATTTGAAGTATGATTTAGCTTCCACGACAGTTTATTATCTTTAGTATGCTCATGATCATGCCAGCAGGGTTAGGTTGGGATCACTTGTGATCCTAGGATCCGTGTCCGCGTCTTGGGGGTATCTCGGGGCGTGGCAAAACTTGGTATCAGAGCACTTGGTTCAAGAGTCTTAATATGTCTGAAAAAGCCGCACTAAGTAGAGTCCTTTTCATGGGTGTGAAGTGAACCACATCTAATGTTAGGGAGGCCATAAAGTGTTTTAGGAAAAACTTCACTTTCTTGTTACTCTTATCGTGCTTAAGGTATGATGTTATTCCATTCTAACTTGATGTTCTACGTTTTAGATCATGCCTCCTCGTAGAGCTTAGGCATGGAATGCTAATGCACGCAATGCTAACGTAGTTCCTCTAGTACTAGATAAGGAAGTTCTAATGTAGAGCTTCAGAACGCTAGTTCAGCTTTTGGCTAAAGTATGACCACTTGGAACAATCAAAAGGTTCGAGTTCCAACTAATAACAATGGTGGATCAGTGGCAGCTAGTACTCGACATTTGTTTAGAAAGATTCACCTGAGTTTCAGGATCCCAAGTTGTGTGAGGACCCACAGAAATTCATTGATAAGGTGAAGAAAATATTTGGTGTGATGTCAGTAACTCATAGTGATAGGTGAGATTAGCATCCTACAAACTCAAGGATGTGACTCACATATGGTTCACTTAGTGGAAAGACAACAGACATGACTTTGTCTTTTGTAACTCTTTACATAGCAGTCCAATTCAATGTCAGTCCAAAAACTCTCTCAGAACTTTTCCCAGTCTCTACTCTAGTCGGTGACACAGTTATAGCTAGACAGGTATACAGAAATTACCCTATCACAGTATCTCCGAAAGTCACCTTAGCAGATCTGGTAGAGTTAGAAATGGTAGACTTTGATGTCATTCTAGGCATAAATTGGTTACACTCATGTTATGCCTCAATCGACTGCAGAACTAGGATTGTGCGTTTTCATTTTCCAGACGAACCAATATTAGAATGGAAGGGTAGTATCCTAGCGCCTATGGGTCGATTTATTTCTTACCTTAAGGCTAGAAAGATGATATCTAAGGGTTATCTCTATCATCTAGTTCAGGATAAGGATTCTAGCCTTGAAACCCTATCTCTTGAGTCAGCTCCAATAGTCTGTGAATCTCAAGAAGTATTTCCAAAAGATCTTCCCGGGGTTCCTGCCGAAAGGGAAATTGATTTTGGAATTGATCTCCTTCCATATACCCAACCTATTTCCATTCCTCCTTGCAGAATGGCTCCAACAGAGCTTAAGGAATTGAAAGAGAAGTTGAAAGACCTTCTAGATAAGGGTTTCACCAGACCTAGTATTTCACCATGGGGTGCACCAACATTGTTCGTAAAGAAGAAAAATGGTTCTCTAAGAATGTGCATTGACTATAGACAGTTGAACAAGGTCACAATCAAGAATAAGTATCCCATCCCCATGATTGATGACTTGTTTGATCAACTTCAGGGTGCTAGTCATTTCTCAAAAATAGACCTCAGATCGGGTTATCATCAACTCAGAGTCAGATATAGTGACATTCTTAAAAAAGGCTTCATAACTCGGTATGGTCTTTATGAATTTGTAGTTATGTCGTTTTGACTAACCAATGCTCCTGCAGCTTTCATGGATTTGATGAACTTGTTCATTATCGTCTTCATGGATGATATCCTCATTTACTCTAGGAGTGAGGAAGAACATGAAAGTCATTTGAAAGTTGTTCTGTAGACTCTCATAGATCGCCAGTTATTCTCTAAGTTTAGTAAATGTGAGTTTTGGTTGCAATTCGTTGCTTTCGTTGGTCACATTGTATCTAGCGAAGGGATCCGCGTAGATTCACAAAAGATAAAAGTAGTGAAACAATGGCCCAGACCTACCTCTGCTACAGATATCAGAAGTTTCTTAGGTCTAGCAGGTTATTACAGAAGGTTCGTGGAAGGATTTTCATCCATAGCCTAACCATTGACTAGGTTGACTCAGAAGATGGTCAAGTTCCAATAGTCAGATGATTGTGAGAAAAGCTTTGCCGAATTGTAAACTAGATTGACTAATCTCCTGTCTTGACTCTACCAGAGGGTTCAGATGGTTATGTGATCTATTGCGATGCATCTAGAGTTGTCCTTGGTTGTGTGTTGATGCAAAGAGATAAGGTTATATCTTATGCCTCTAGAAAGCTTAAGGTGCATGAGAAGAACTATCCAACTCATGACCTTGAGCTTGCTGCACTGGTGTTCGCACTCAAGATATGGAGACATTACTTGTATAATGTTCATATAGATGTGTTCACCGATCATAAGAGCCTTCCGTATGAGTTCACCCAGAAAGAGTTGAACCTTCGCCAGAGGAGATGGCTTGAGTTCCTTAAGGATTATAATTTGAGTGTGCATTACAATCCTGGAAAGGCGAATGTAGTGGCTGATGCTCTTAGTAGATTATATATGGGTAGTGTAGCCCATGTTGAGGAAAAAATAAAGGAGCTAGTGAAGGATGTTCACAGGCTTGCTTGCTTGGGAGTTCTCCTTATGAGCATATCAGACAGCGGTGTAACAGTTCAGAATGGGGCAGAATTGTCTTTGGTAGAGGAGGTTAAGGAAAAGCAAGAGAGTGATCCGTTCTTTGTTGAACTAAAGGGTGCAGTCAACAATAAAAGAGTGGAGGTTTTCTCCCAAGGGGGAGATGGTGTACTTCGCTACCAAGGTAGTTTGTGTGTTCCTAATGTGGGAGAGTTGAGGCAGCATATTCTTGCAGAAGCTCATAACTCCAGGTATTCTATTCATCCAGGTGCCACTAAGATCTACCGCGATCTGCGGGAAGTCTATTGGTTGAATGGCATGAAGAGGGATATAGCAGACATTGTGAGTAAGTGCCCCACTTGCCATCAAGTCAAGGTAGAACATAAGAAACCAGGAGGTATGACTCTAGAGATCGATATTTCTACTTGGAAGTGGGATGTGATCAATATGGATTTCATCACAGGGTTACCTCATACTCGCAGACTACATGACTCAATTTGGGTGATAGTTGATAGGATGACTAAGTCTTCTCGCTTTTTGGCGGTCAAGACAACATATTCGGCAGAGGACTATGCCAAGCTTTACCTTATTGAAATTGTGAGGTTGCATGGGGTTCCTTTGTCTATCATCTCAGATATAGGTCCTCAGTTTACTCTCATTTCTGGAAGTCATCTCGAAAAGGTCTAGGTACTCAAGTTAACCTTAGTACACCATTTCATCCACAGACGGATGGGCAGGCAGAGTGTACCATTCAGACCTTAGAGGATATGTTGAGAGCTTGTGTGATCGATTTCAAAGGTAGTTGGGATGATCACCTTCCTCTTATTGAGTTTGCCTACAATAATAGCTACCATTCCAGCATTCAGATGGCCCCTTATGAGGCTTTATATGGGCGTTGATGTAGATGTCCTGTTAGTTGGTTTGAAGTAGGTAAAACAGCTTTGATAGGTCCAGATTCAGTCCTTTATGCTTTGGAGAAAGTTCAACTCATTAGAGATAGACTTAAGACAGCCCAAAGTCGTCAGAAATCTTATGCAAATGTAAGGAGAAGGAAACTAGAGTTCCAAGTTGACGATTGGGTGTTTCTGAAAGTCTCACCTATGAAAGGGATGATGAGATTTGGAAAGAAAGGGAAGCTCAGTCCTAGATATGTAGGCCCTTACAAAATTTTGAAAAGGATTGGCAACGTGGAATATGAGTTAGAGTTGCCAGCAAAATTAGCATCAGTGCATCCGGTCTTCCACATCTCACTCTTGAAGAAGTGCGTGGGTGACCCAGCCTCTATAGTGACATTAGAGAGTGTGGCGGTGAAAGATAGTCTTTCTTATGAGGATTACCAGTTGAGATTCTTGACCGTCAGGTTAGATGGTTGAAAAAAAGAAGTCGCTTTAGTCAAGGTTTTGTGGAGGAGTCAGTCCGTAGAGGGAGCTACTTGGGAAGCAGAAGAAGCCATGAAAGCCAAGTATCCTTACCTTTTTCCTTCCGATTTCGCTCCAGCTTGAGGTAATAGTTCCTCTTCAGTTTTATAGTCATCCATGCATTAATTCAGTTTTAGAATCAGGTTCCCTTAATTTGTACTTTCATTTTGAGCATAATTGCATGTACTCAGAACTCAATTCAGTCAGAACTCAGTTCTTAGTGTTTAGTAGTGGGGTTTGCATCTCTCTCCCTCTATTTCAGCTAGTTTAATCTTTATTCGAGGATGAATGTTCCCAAGTGGGAGATAATGTAACACCCCGTAGCCTGAACCACGGTGGCATCTGCAGGTGCTACCAACGGTGGCATCGACGGACCGTAGCCTGAACCACTGTCCGTCCTGCACAACCGTCGATGCGATCAGAAACTCCCAAAAATTTCAGCTTAGAAAAAATGGTTAAGTCTTCAAGACTCCCTTCAACCACTCTCTGAAAAGAGCTATGGATGACCAGCATGGTTTGTAGGTGGTCCTACGGTCCGTAGGTCTGACCGTAAGTGAAAAATTCGCAGCCTGTTAAGGGGAAATACAGTTGGGTCAAATTAAAATGATCATAACTCTTCGCACAAAATGAATTCGGTCTCCCCTGACCTACCCACACATAGATAATTGAATTATCTTTCCATATCCACCAACCTTGCGAAAATCATACCTCCGAGTAAAAAGTTATGACCATTTTAGTAAAGGTCTGTCGAACAAGCCCTCACGACGGACCCAACAACGGGGCGTCGGCCGCACGACGGACCGTCAGTCCTGGCCGTCGTGAGGCCCGATAGCAACCTTCCCAGGAGTATTTTTGACCTTTTCCACTGCGTTTAAACCCTAAGTTATGTCGTTTTGAACCTAAATCATTAGATTTTAGTCAGTTTAAGCCTAGAAACATAATTAAAACATATCCAAGTCAAATCATTAAATCAAAACTTAGAAAATTAGAAGCAAGAGAGAGAAAAAAGCTCAAGAACCCTAGTTCAAGAACACCAAAAGCTCCAAAAGTTCCAGCCCCAAAACTTAAGTATTTTTCCGTGGATTTCGTCACCAGGTATGTCGGATTTCACTAGTGGGTTCCTTTCATCCATTAGGTTGCTAGTTTTCAGTCAGATTCTTGTTTCTCTTATCATGATTAAACCTAAGGTTTCTAGAACTTTGTTAGAACTTCATGAATTTATTTGTTATATGTTCCGAATAAGATTATCATGTTAGTATTCAGCTTATTGCATGAGTTTCAGAGTCCTACCTTTGTATTTCTTTAGTTCTTGAATTACACATGCTAGGTCAGATATTTTTGACACTTCAGATATACATGCCTCAGTTATATATGCATAATTACTAGATTAATTGTTGCAATATCAATTTGCATGTTAAGTTTTTAGCTATCCAATATTTACAGAAATTTAGATATAATCAGTTAATTTACAGAATTAATTGGAGTAGCATAATACCAAGTTGGACTAGGGTTAAGCGTACCCAATAGTCCCAGAACTACTAGCCAAGTAGGTTGTAAGTCCCCTCTGTGGGCAATCAGTTTAGTGATCACGCCAGCATGCATTTATACCTTTTGCAGGGTATATTGGGTCCTCTCAATGGGCGTATACATCGGACTCCACATTTAGCTCATGTGGTTTTATTATCGGTTATTAGTAGCTCCCACAGTTTAGTCGGACTCTCTGCATTGACCATTTCTCAGTTTATTCAGTATTTAGTTTCAGCATGTTATAAATTGGTCATTTCATCCAGTTAGCTCAGAAATCAGCACATCACGTTCAGATTATTATACTTGTTTTTGTGCTTCTTTAGTTATGTTTTATTTCAGCTTTACTCTATCCTACATGCTCAGTACCTTTCAAGTACTAACGCATACGTGCGCTACATCTTCTCGTGATGTAGGTTCAGGTTCTCAACATCTAGACCACGCATAGATCGATTTCCCGATCTCCAATTCAGCAGATTCAATGGTGAGTCCTCATTCTCCGAGGACAACAATCATGAGTTTCATTTCAGTCTTTAGTCATTTAGTTGCAGTTTTTGCTAGATTTAGCTGGGGCTTGTCCCAGTATTTATAGTCTAGTTTAGAGGCTATTTACAGACATAGTTAGATTCAGCTTAGTATTGAGTTAATATTTCTTTTGTATTAAACTCATTGTTTTTAAATATCTCAGTTATAGAATATGGGTATTACCCATCTTTTCATTTTAAGAATGATTTAGCTTCCGTAACAGTTTATTATCTTTAGTATGCTAATGATCATGCCAGCGGGGTTAGCTTGGGATCACTTGTGGTCCTAGGTTCCGTGTCCACGTCTCGGGGGTAGCTCGGGGCGTGACAGAAAATGAAGAGTAAAATAAAGGTGTTTGGAGAACTACTATTCACCTCTCTATAAATGGAGAATAGAGGATGATTTGGAGGAGGGTTGGAGTGCTCATTCTCTATTTTACTCTTTAAATATAGCAAAATAAATAGTAAAATAAAGGTGGATCGAAGATGGTCTTATTGTTAGTATTTTATTACACATGACACTGTCTCTATTGATTGTTTAGTTTAAGTTGAATCATTTTCTAATTGTTTGTTAAAGACATCTAATAATTTTTCTTTTTCATTTGAATATATTCCATTAGTAATTTGGGTTTTGTAGTCATCTTTTTATTGTTTTAACTGTTACTTTTAATATGGGTTGACCAATTTCTATGGAGTATTAATTATTATCTTCATTTGTTGATTATCAGTGCATTACTCCTTCCATTCTGTTGATTTACTTTATTAATAAATAATTGTTCTAAATTGTTTTTTCATCTTTTATTGGTTATTTAGTTTAATTATTGTTCTTATTATTTTTCCTGAATTGATATTTTTAATGAGTTGTTAAGTTTTCGGTGTCCAGCAAATTTAATATTATTTTCATCAATATAAAATTTATTGTTTTCATGAGTTGTTGATTTATGTGATACTTATTATTTTAGCCTAATTTTAAGTAGTACTTTCTTGTGAATGCTTGATTACTAGTGAAATTGCAAACCTTTTGACATCTAGGTTCATGGTTGTGACTTTGTATATAGATTATTTATTTTGCAGTTTGTGAAGATCCTGTCTTTGTTAGAAGTAGAATTGATCCTTCTTGATTGATACTTGTGCTATGTGTGGTGAGATTTTGTTTATTCCATGTTTTACATCTTAGTCTAGAACTTGCCCTGCATATTATTGAAGCGAAATAAAAAAGAGTTGCCTTGGTTAGGAGATGATTATAGGTTTTCTTTGATTCTTCCTATAAATTTTAGCTTTTTCAGATATTTTATCACTAGTTAGCCCTTTTGACCTTGTAGCCTTTTGCTGGTAGCCATATTTTTCCCTTGACTATTTTTCCTGAATCCCTAGTTTTTGCACCTTACTTCCTTGAGCATCATAGCATAGACTTGTTTTAATTATCAACTCTGAGAAAAAGGTATGGATGAGTGAAAAGGTAATCAATGATAGCTATAAAATGCTTAAAAGCCATCTTTGAAAGAATGTGACATGATTTTTTTGAATGTGACATAAAATAAAAAAGAAAAAAAAAGTTACCTTGATGATGGTCATGGTCCTTCCAAGGACATTGTGCACCTTAACGCATAAAAAATACGTAGGTTGAGGGTGGCTATTATGAAGAAAAATAAAAATAAAGGGAATAATAAATGAAACATTCTTGAGATGATGAAAATTAATTGTGAAATAATTGTTGAAGAGAGGGCTAAAAATATGGGTGATGCAGTGTAAAAATTTTAAAATGCTTAAGGAATTGGAAGTCACTAATATATCATTTTCCTAACCTTCCCCAAGCCTATATTACAACCCGTTAAAGTCCTATTTGATTCTATTAAAGCATTCTTAAATAGTTGAGATGTACATAATGGGCAAACATATAGCTCTTTGTGCATACATGTGAATTTCATTTGTGAGTGTGAGAGTTGTTCTTGATATGAAGTCTTTAATTTATATTCAGTGTTTTGAATTTAGTGTGTGGACAATTTATTCTTTTGAGGGCACTTGTTTCATGATAGATAGGTGATTTTATTAACTTTTTTTTGGAGATAGTAGGTGAGCAAGCTTAAATTTGATGAGTTCAAAGTCCTTCCTTGAGGTTAGGAAGTTAGAGGTTTGTTGTTCATTTGGATGTCTTGCATAATGATTGAAAAATCTACTTGATATTTTGAAATTGACATATGGCCTGATTGATTGTATTAGTCAGAGTGATGACATTGCTATTACTATATTTTTTAGATGAGCTTTAATGTTTGATCGAGGACGAACAAAAGTTTTAAGTGTGGGGTATTCATGTGAGGCAAAAATACACATTTTTATCATTATTTGCTCACATTTATTATTTCTATATGTCCATTTTGACCATAAATTTTATGAATAGTGCTAAATTGCGTATTTTATTTGTAGAATTAATTTGGTGAAAAATTAAGAAACTTGGAGCTAAAACGAATTAATGATGGAAGGTTGAAGAAGGAAATCAAGAAGGAATTATATATATATATATATATATATA
>NC_028643.1:15599567-15630933 GCF_001406875.1 Solanum pennellii
ATATAGAGGCTGAATCAAATATGAAACCTGAATATAGTTGTACACGTGGCAGTCATTATGCGTAACTCTAATTATGGAAAGCGGCTTAACAAAGAAATCAATTTTGAATTTTGTTTTCCAAATTTGTTTGGAGTCAAATATTTTATTTAGGGTTTTCTACATCTATAAATAGGACATAGAAATTATTTGGAGGCCATGAACAAAGATACAAGACATAATATAAATTATCTTCTAGGTTTGAAGGTTTGTAAGAGCCGTCGTGGAGGCCGGAGAATTGTGCTTTATTATTTCTTCTCCTTTATTATTTATTAGTATTCGTCATTAATAAAAAGATAGTTTAACTGTTGTTCTTAATTTTTAATGATTAACACAAACATATTTATTTTAATAAATTTTATTGTGTTTTTGATATAATGGATAGCTAAGCTCCACAACTAGGTTTGTGGGAACCATGAGTGATTAACAAAGTATAAATAGTAATTAAGCAATTCTCAAATAGTTTCTTGCATGTATTGATAATTACTTCGCTTAGATGTCTTTTTTAACGAGTGCACGTGTTAAAACTCGCCTTGTTGCTACTTGCCTGTCACGATCCAAAAATGAACGTGATGGCAGTCGTCTTATCCCACCAAGACAAGTCAGCCTAAAACTCAATCATTACAATAAAATGCGAAAAATTTATAAGTTACTTAAAAGTACACCAACAAAACCTGGTTGTCACGTGTACAAGCCTCTAAAGTATTACAATTGATTCAAAAGAAAAACTCAAGTCTCAAATGAACTTGTTTTAGAATAGAACAAGATCATAATTATGGAGAAGAATGTCTGCTGAGATGGAAAAAACTACCTCACAAATCTCCAAGAAGCCTCGGAAAAGAAGAGAATGACAAGCACAACAAAAATCCAAGCTCATAACCTACGAAAAAATTTGTAGAAGCAAGGGGTGAGTACCAAACCACACGGTACTCAGCAAGTAAACCTCTAAATACAAGCTAAGGGGATGAAATACGGGTACTCCTACCACCCCAACTGAACCTCCACAACTACAACCTGCATTAAAATCAACCCAACCTAACAGATCACAGTTTACATAGCACGTAGCTCAACAATAACACTTAGACAAATTACATATCCTCAACAACAACACCTTAACAAATTACATATCCTCAACAACAATACTTCAACAAATTACATATCCGTTATAACAAGATCAATATTACAAGTTCAACAGAAAGGCAATCAGAAGATCAGCACAACACGATATCAAGTTCACTAATGATAAGTATGTGCCATGCAATGGAATGCAATGTCAAGTATAATGATGCATGTCTGACCTAGTGATACACACCCGCTGTCTCTCAATCCGGGACCCATGGGGGACATATCTGTCCATGCATCTGTCGCGGCGCACGACACGACTTCGATAATAGTAACCATCGCGGAGCGCGATACGTCACTCGAAATATAATATCCATCGCGGCGCGCGATACGTCCCTCGAAATGGTTATCCTCTTATGTACTCCTTCTTTCTCAATGCACATAAAACTTGTCATAACCAATGTCTCATAGTAATGCAGATGACAAGTTCAGACAAATAATGAGGAGATGACCATTTTCATAACATTGCACAGTTCACAACCACACAAACATGAAATCACATCAACAATGATTCAACAAGCCTTCAACCCTTTTTGAACACATCACACACAAATAATTAATCATATTGCCTTATTTTATCCCTTTTTTTCATCATTAGAATTAATCAATGTGGACAAGTCAATCCATCACCAGTCCTGTTACTCCCAAACATATACCACAAGGAAATACACACATTTCATACACTTAGCAAGAGTTTAGAAATTCACTTGACTCAAATAATTGAACAACCACTTCAGGACTTGAGCCTTCCCTTTCCATTGTACCTCCAACTCAAAGCAATATATTCACATTAATAATCACAATAAGATTTCAAAGCTAACAACCCCCATATTATTATAGGTATATCCTTGACCCAAAAACTCACTCAAAATACATATTCTTATATCTTGGTGTTCTTATATCTTGGTGCCAATCAACATGTCCACTATCATATTTTTTAAATTCCAAATCTAAGGTTAAGTCTTAATTCTTCCAATATTATAATCTAATGGTATTCACATAATACCATACATCTAATATTTAATGTGGTGTACCAATATATCAAAACTTAAATTGCAATGGTATAATAATACAAGAGTAAGTCAATTATGAACCATTTGTGAAATAAAAGAAAAAGAGGAATATACATGGAAATTAACATTATTGACCGAATAGTAAGAAATACTGACATGTTTAAGAATGATCCAAAATTGAAACCAGATTGATAGATGGTAATCTTACAAACCTTAAACCATATTTATGTCCAATCATCCTCTTATCATTGAAAAGTTACAAGTCCTTGATTGGCCACCAAAATATTAAAAAAACAAATATACTACTTAAAACATAAAAATTGATAACCCTAAATTTACATAACAACAAATCAAATATGTCAAATCGTTATTCTATTAATCTTTATGCCCAATATAATAATATGCCTCTCTTTTTGAATTCATAAGTAAAAAGGTTGAAGGCTACCTGAGGCAATTTAGTCGCCGACTTATGACATCCTTCGGTGAGGTTTTTCCTCTTTTGTTCATCCGCCACAAATAAGTTGTTGTCTTTCTTTATTTTCTAAATTAATTATGTATTCAAATTGATCACCCTAATTACTTATTTTAATATGGGTTATATAGTGTAGGATATTTGAAAAATTATGATATTGACCCATTAATCATCAATTAAATAAGTAAACTATTTTATATATATTCATCAATAAAATAACCGTAGTTATCTAATAGTTCAGAAATTTCCAAAAACACACTCTATAGACTGACCATAAATAACTCAAGACAACTCTTTAGAGGGGTAAAATGATAATTTTATAAAAAATGCCAAAAATTACTTTCAGGGTCATTACATTGCCGGACCAAGGAGGTAGTTAATAAGAAAAGAATTATCAACATAGATATAGTGGGATACTATCTAATAGGCTACTGTCGATTGGTACGAAGTAATAACTAAGCCATACATCGACTATGATGTTTAATATGAGGTAAAGGCAAGGGTTAGTAGCTTATACACACTTAGCCGGACCAAGGTACGGGGTGAAATTCTCTAGATAGCGGACCAAGGATTTAGAGATACATAACTTACCACTTTACATGTAAAACACTAGGGAAGAATTGCTTTTGCTAGGATTACCGCGCTATGAGTTTTTGGGGAACACATTCCTAGTTATTTTTATTAATTTTGATATAAATAAATACTTAGTTCAAAACTATTTTTATTTCTTTTATCATTATTTCAAGTTAAAACCCCCCATTTTTATATAACGACTATCAATGTAAATATTTGCTATTGATAATATTCTTCCATATTCTCTTGGAATCGACCCCAACTCATATTGGATAAATATATTGCATACGATCATTTATATTTATTTTCAAGAAGTTTATTTGAATGTTATCATGTATCTTTTTATAAAATACAATATTTCTCAAACAGAATAAGATACAAAAATAATAATGTATCATTCACTAATTTTTGGCATGATACGTATATTCAAATTTATACTAAGTATATCTAATACACGGCAAGTATCATAATTCACACAGTAATGTATCTCAAACCTAACATCTTATAGGAAACAATTACTTATTTAATGTATCTAGTAGAAATACATTCAATTTAAACAAGATACATATATCGTAATGTATTGATAAATCTATCCAGCTCGAGAGCACATATCAAAAAACGATTACACAACATCATAAATGATATGGATGATCAGTCAAAACTATGTATCTCTTTAGCCTTTTTGTCTGTTGTATCAATATATAACTGATACATTGAAAATTCAATATTTTGTTTCTTCACATCAACGATGTATCAGATCTTCAAATTTTCTCTCAATTAATCGATCTCTAACTCAGCTGCATTGACTGATTTGAGATTCACAAAATTGATATTTTAACAAACAATAATTCCATTACTTTTGTATCATTCATACCTCACTTCACTTTCTCAAATTGTGGAATGTCTAAACAAGAACGATATGGTTAGGTTGTATCAATACAATTTGTTGATAAATTTAAAAGATTCTTCAATGAACAAGGAGAAGAAATTTGAATTATTAATTTGTTGATTCATGAAATTTGGTAACTGGAACACGTGGTGTATTCTTCCTCTGCACAAAATGTTGACCCTATTTTGGTGTTGAATTCCATTTGCAACAGTATCTCCCTCTCTTTCTCCAAAAATTGAATTCACAAAATTATTTCTTGGAAATTAATTCAACCCCCTGCTAAAACCACCAAAAGAAGTTCTTGTCTCTTTGTTATGTTTGAACGTTCTTTTATACTTGACGATTTCGAAATGATAATTCTCTATCAATTTCAAATCTTGAATCTCAAATCCGCCATAGTTGATGATTGAACCTACGATTCAGGATTTCGAAATGATAATTTGAAATCCAGAATCGTAGGTTCAATCATCAACTATGGCGGATTTGAGATTCAAGATTTCAAATTGATAGAGAAGATGATAATTGTATTTTTAAATTTTGTGAAGTTGTTACAGATTGAAATTAATTTATATCAATCAGTTATGCATAATTTGTGGGGAAAAATCAATTTTATGATAATATTCCATATTAAGCGCAAAAGACAATGTTTTATAATGTATCATAATTAATGTATCCCGATGAAACTTATGTATCCGAATGACTTGTATTTTAAAGAATTTTTGTGAATTAGAAAAAAAGTAGGGATAAGATGTAATTTAGGTCTTACACTATGAGATTTGCCTAAGTTATACTTATTTTAATATGTTAGCCTTTACATTAATCATACATTAAAATTGGCTAGTAAAAATCTATCTGTCAATTTTCAAGGTCTCTCTATTTTAAAAGACGGAAATTAGTATAAGTTCATATATTTTTGGCCGATGAAGAAATTACCGTCGATTTTCAAGGCCTTCCATGTTAACAAGATGAATTTTTAGTTTCAGTTTCTTATTTTATTCATTTTTATTTAGTACTAACACTTTTACTAAGTGTTTTTTCAGGTACCTCAGATTCGCTTCCCATTGAAGCTAACCGAATAAAATTAAGATTATATTTTTTATTTATTGTTGTGTATTTTATTGACGTTAGACAAACTTAGGCTGTTTATTATATTATTGTTTTATTTTATCACTTTTGCATATTATGTGTTAGTTATATTTGAACTCCTTACCTAGAATATAATGATTTCGTAGATTATGTAATTGTTTTCCTAGTTTTTTTCTAAAATTAGGTGGCAATTTCATTGAAATTGATTTATTCTTAAAATTCTTGTAAAATTAAGTTTATTGATTATTTATTGAGTCATCGGGACGTTTCTTCTTAGTTTAATAAAGTAGGTATGTAAATATAGAATACTAAACTAAAATTGCATTTGCAACTACAATTTCTCAATTAAGCAGTAACTAACAACACTAATTAGCTAATTAGTGCATTCAACTACATTATCACACTCCCAATAATAGGGGCTTTATCCAAGAAAAGTGAAACACAAGAAATCATTATCAATGAAGTGTTCCTTCTAACGATCTGCATATCCCAAATGCTGAAATTTAAGCTAAAAGTCTTGCAATTTGTAAATCTTTACTCAAAAATATAAAAACAATGTTCTAGAATATAAAAAACACAAAAATCCAGAAGTGAACAATGTGAGAACTCCTTCTCTTCTTTTTAAAATTGTATTTATAATTCATAATGAGTTTTATATAGCATTGATCTTGACATACATCTATTTATAGTATAACATGCAATATTAATAGCGTCAGCCTAGAATTGATTAGGTATATTGTTAGCAATCATCATAGTTTTAGCCATTTCATGAAGGGTTCTAATTTTGTCTTTCTTCTACTCCATTTTGTTGAGGAATTCTTTGAGGTAGAAAATTGTGGTCAACACCATGTGATTGACAATATAGAACAAAATTAGAATTCTCAGATTCAGTTTTAAGTAGTTAGTAGTTATTTATATTGATGTTTTCTTATCATTGTGAAGAAGGCTTCAAATGCGGAGCATGAAAATGTGTCCAAGTGTACCTTCCAAAGTCATATACTAGCACAAACAAATATCTTTTCCACTTCACTCTTTACTCGCATAGGTCCGCATAGATCCATGTGCACTAGTTCTAAGGACCTGGTTGAGCTTACTACCACTTGTTTAGATTTGAAAGATGATGTTACTTGTTTTCCGAATATGTTCTTCACAAATCCTTCTTCTTTAAATTTAGTTTTAGGAAGTCCTATTACTAAATCTTTAGAAATAAGTTTCTTTAAATGTAGGTGACTTGCATGACCTATGTGTTTATGTCATACTAAAGGATCTATGTCCACTACACTTAGGCATATAAGATTTTTAGCAGGTACCTTTGTAGTATCTACAATATATACATACTTATATCATTGATTAGTTTAGAAAGTTTAATTTGTTGCGAGATTTATTACTTCAAGTCTAGTGAAAGAGAAAATTATCTTGTTTTCTTTATCAAAAAGTTGTGATATGAGTAGCAAGTAGCGACTCAAGCCTACAATAGGATACACATTTTCGATCGAGTGTTCATTAGTCTTACGTATTTTTCCAATGCCTTCAATTTGGCCTTATTGTCCACTCCTAAATGCAATTATTCTATCTATTCTTTATTTAAGTCAAAGGAATTTTAATTTATCTCTAGTCATGTGCATTGAGCAAGCATTATCCATATACTAATGTTGCTTGCTCCCTCTCACCCTTTTCCTGAAAATATCAAGGGTTTTAGAATTTAAAACCCAGATTAACTTGTGTATTTTATATTGATCAAAAGGGTGAATAAGACCCTTGTATATCCACTTAGGCTTTTTTCTTTTTCTTTAGTACATATGTGTTCCTATGATAAGTTTCAATTTTAATATTTTTTTTTGTACTAATTCTTGTTATAGGATAGGTTTTTCTAGAGTGATCTGTGCTACCACAAAGTGTGCAAACCCTATGAGTCCCATTCATAGTTTGACTATTAAAAACTATTCCAGCTTTTATGGAGTGGGTGTTAGTTCCTAGATAGATTACAATTATGGAGGACTTAGTCCATTTATTTGCTCGTTCAATCTCATATTTTATTCTACATAATTCAAAAATCATTCTCCTAGATTTTTCTTTTTTTTCGAAAAATAATTCGTCTTTAGGTCTTTTGACATCCTGTTCACTCATGGGTTGATCACTCTCCTCATTCTTTTCCTTGCCAATGACATTTCATTTTAAATTTTCAGTTCAGGTTACAAGAATCTTGTTGATGAGTATTTTCTAGCATAGCTTTGTTTGTTTCTTTTAACTCGGAATTGGGTTTTTCAAGATCAATGTACTCAAACATTAGACAAGTCATAGAATCTACCAATTGATCCTTGTGACTATTCACTTCTTGTATGGTATTTATTATGAGAGTGAGCTCTAAAGACAATAATTTTTTTAAGGGCAAAAACTATCTTTAAACTATAGGAAAAGGTCAAAATACATTTATCCATCTTCTGGTCTAAACATACCCTTTCGTTCTCCTTTTTGACTAACTTATCCCTTAATTATTAACAACCAAAGTTTATTTATTTTAAAAAAATATTTATTATATGTCATTTTCCTATCGTATAAAATAATAATCTCATCTATACTAATTTTCCCCCATAATTTATTCAAATAGAAAAAAATATACCTCTTCAAGACCCCTCTCTTTTTTAAATATAACTAGTAATTTTTGTATTAACTCTAAGAAAAGTTTGTTTTATAAGTTAATATATTATAAAATATATTAATAATGCCCCAATGATAATAACATATCATGTTATTCATAAATCCTACGCAATATCTATCTTCCTTTTTAAAATAAAATAAAAATTGTTAAATTAATTTTTTGGTATGTGATAATTACGTTTCAAAAAAAAAGTACCACAAACAATTAAAAAGAAAAGGAAACAAAAGCATCTGGATGATCGTAGCCGTAGGGAAAAGTACAGTAGTAAAATAGAGAGTAAAATTGTGTAATGTATTTATGGATAAGATAGTATATTGTTATAATTATGACATAATAAATTTGTTTATAAAATATTAATTATCCGTATAAAGTTTAGAATCTTTAATTAATTAATCAAATCTTAGCCATTAATTTTTTCTTATATTAAGAATCTTCAATCTAGGTAAAAAATTGAGGAAATGGAGAGAAACAAATGGAGAGGAGTGGGATCCAAAAATAAATTAATAATAAGAAACTACAATAAATACAAAAAACTACAAGATCTTCTTAATAAAAAAATTGGGGTCTTCAAATGGTATATTGCTTTGATTTGGTTAAATAATGGAAAATAATCTAATAGAGGTAGGGTCTTCATATTATCCACTAGGAGGATGAAATATAATAAATATTTTAAAAAAAATAAAGAATAAAGAGAGTTGTTAGTTTCAATTGTATAAGTGATCAAAAAAAGTGAATAGAAATATATTTTAGACCAAAAGATTGATGAAGGGTATTTCGTAAATATTTTCTTATAGTCTAGGGGTGTTTTTGGCCATGTTCTGTAATTTTTGTTCAAATATAGTTTAAACTTATCTTTGGGATTAGACATATTGACCTTCTCTTCCTCAGTGTCAGAATCAAATTCAGGTTTTTAATCCTTTATGGCCATCAGTGCAATATCGTCATGTTCCTTACAGTTGTCTGAACCTGTTCCCAGCAAACTTACGTAGCTTGATTATTTTTATTTTTTAAAAAAACTTTTCCTTTTTTTTTGTCGGTTCTATTTCTTCTTTTCAACCCCTTTATTTTCCACTCAGCTTCACGCATAGGACAATGCTTAACTTAACATCCATTTTCTGGCCTTTTTTGTGATTTTCTCCTTGGTAGGAGAAAGTTTCTTTCCACAGTTCATACCTTTATTGAAATTTCTACTTATCAAGGCAATATCTTCATCATCAATATCAGATTCATTTTGCTCATTCCTTGCCTTGAGAGAAAGACTCTTATCTTTATTTTCCTTCACTTCTTTTGGCACTTTCGACATTCATCTAAACTGTCTTAGATTCCCTACCTACAAGCTCAACTAGGGTCATATTAGTTAAGTATTTGGACTCTCTTACTACACTAACTTTGATTTTCTATGATTTAAGCATTCCCATGATTTAGGCATAGTTCGAAGAATCTTATCTACACGTTCCTTTGTAGTGTATATTTTTCCCAAGGATATTAATTTTTTTTACCACTATGGTGAATCTAGTGATGATATACTGAAGTGATTCTCCATTCTTCGTCTTGTAGGACTCATTTTAGTGAAAAGTATAGCGATTCTAAACTTTTGAACTTGACTAGTACCTTCATGTACGTTCATAAGTGTATCCCATATTTGATTAGTTATGGTACATCCATAGATGCGGTTGAACTCGTCAGGTCCGAGTCCAAATACGAGAATGCATTTAGCCTTGGCATAATTTCCCAGCATTATGTAGTCAACTTCTCCATATTGATCCTTTGGTTCAGGAACGTCCTTTCCTTTGTTGTCCTTGATTGTAAGCATCAAAATTTCATCGGTGATTCTCATCCATAGTTCATAGTCTTCAGCTTAAATGAAGTCTTCTATCCTTGTATTAATATCCCGGATTTGAGAATCGGAAAAATCTAGACTTCTCAAAACTTATAGATGCCACCGATGAAGGCCACCTATAAACCGTAGGTGGTTCTAGAGGCAGTAGGTGTGGACGTAGGTTGGCCACCCAGAATTCCCAGAAAAATCTTGACCAACGGAGGGACTATGGACCATAGGTGGGAGCACGGTCCATGATTCAAGGTCCCAGTTCCCCCTCTCTAAAGTCAGATAACGAATTGACACGGCGGATCGTCAGTTGACCTATAGTCTATCGGTCATGCCCGTCGGTCGTTAAATTGACTTTTATTTTAAGGGTAGTTGGGTCTTTTTATAATTATTTTATCCCTAAAATACGTTGATTTTGTCAGTTTAAGTATATTATTCTAGTCATATTTTCCCCTACGCGAATTATTCACCAAATTCTTCAAACTTCGAGCAAAGATAGAAAAAAGAGGCACCAATTTTCTCAAGAACACGCATCAGTTTTTCTTCTGTTCCAGCTTTGAGATCGAAGAGTTTATCCGTAGATTTTGTCACTAGGTATGTGGTATTTCACTAGTGAATTCTTTTTGTCCACTAAGTCCATAGAGTCAAATTCTTGATTCTACCTATCTTGTTTAGACATAGGGTTTCTAAAACTTTAGATATTGCTTGTGATTTAGGTGTTATTGTATTCTTAATCGAATAATCAATTTGTGATCAAGATTTTTTCTTAGTTCCTTGCATGAAACATAGAACCCTAGTTGTGTAGATTCTATTAGTTCATTGATTACTCTTGCTAGGTCATTTAAATCGATAAACATGCTCCAGTTTTCAAATGTTACATTGTAAGTTCCTAAATATTGCACTCTCATCATATTTGCATCTCAGAACATTGAGGTATCAAGTATTTCAATTAATTTGTTTTATATAGATTTTGAGTTCGGAATACTCTTAACATCGAGTTGGACTAGGGATTAGGATACCCTTATAGTCCGAGAACTACTTTCCCCCATATGAGTATAAGTCCCCTCAGTGGGCATCAAATTTAGTGATCATGCCTGTCTTGTCTTATACCCGTGGAAGGTATATTGGGTCCTCTCGATGGGTGTATACATAGGACTTCGCATTTTGCTCACGTGATTTTATGTTTGTTAACAGTACCTCCCATAGTCATACTCTAGTGCATTTGACAAAGTTTTCAGTTATATTTCAGTATTAAGTGTCTCCATGTCATGTTGATGATCAATACTTGGTCATTACATTCAGATTAGTTCATTTATGAATATTTTAATATTTACATTATGTGTAGATTATGTCATTGCTCAGTTATGCTTTATTGAACTTTCATATTTGTTTAGTTACATTCTATATCCTGTATTCTCAATATATTCCAAGTACTAACACATACTATGCTCTACACCCTTTCATGAAGTAGGTTCAGGTTCTCAGCATTCAGATCACGCATATATCGGTTCCCCATCCATACTCCACGACATCAATGGTGAGTCCTAATTCTTTTAGGACAATAGACATTTTTTATTACAGTATTTTGATTTCAATGTCAGATTTTGCTAGAGTTAGTTGGGGCATGTCCCAACAACTCTAGTCAATAGAGGCTTTTTCAAACATAGTATTAGATTCAACTTTAGTTTTGAGTTACTCTTTCAGTATTGTTGAACTTTTAGTATATTTTATATATTAAGACAAATATTGGGTATTCCCTATCTTTCAAATATCTCATGGTTTAGGCTTCCACATAGTATCTTTTAATCAGTTCTTTGACTATACTTATGATATGCTAGCTTAGGGTTAGCTTGGGGTCACTCGTGATACTAGATCTTGTGTTTACGTCAACGAGGTATCCTCGGGGCATGAAAATTTTTGTAACATAGGATCAAGAGTCTTAGGTTGTTGAACGTCGCACGAAGTATAGTCTCTTTTATGGGTGTGAAGTGCACCACATCTAATTAGAAGAAGGCTACAAAGTGTTTAGAAAAAAACTTAATTTTATTGAATTCTTTTCATGTGTGGGTATGGTATGATCTCCTTTCTAGTTCGTCTTTATGTGTAGTAATACTAATGCCCCCAACATTAATGAATTCCTTCAGTTTCAAACCATGAGATTACGAATGTAGAACTAGGAATGCGATGAAGATTTTGTCTTAAAGTTTAGCCAACAAGAACAATCAGCAGGTCATATTTCCTACTAATACCAATGTCGGTCAACTATAAATAGAGTTTGAGATTTTTTTAGGATGTATGTCCTTGATTTTTTAGCGTTGCTTGTTGGTAAGGACCCCTAGAAATTCATTGATGAGGTCAAGAAAATTTTTGTAGTGATGCAAGTGACTGTTAGTGATAGGGTAGAGCTGGCATCCTACAAGTTTAAGTATATGGCTGATATATGGTTTACACATTTGAAAGACAACAGGAGTGCGGATGTAGCTCCTGTGACTTGGAAGGTGTTTTACTAGAGAATTTTTTGATATGTTCTTCCCGAGAGAGTTAAGGGAGGCTAAGTCTCAAGAGTTCTTAAATTTGAGTCAAGGTACCATGTCAATCTAGGAGTACAGATTTATGTTCACCTAGATCTCTAGGTATGCTTCACAAATGGTTTCCGATACCAAGGCACAAATAGGTAAGTTTATGTTCGGGGTATCTGTCTTAGTGAAGACAGAGTGCAGGAATGCTATAATGTTAGAGGATATGAATTTTTCTAGGCTTACGAATCATGCTCAATAGGTTGAGGGAGATAAGGGAATATCTAAGTATAATAGGAAAAAGTAGAACAAGGCATTATGAATACTTTCAATAGAAAATCGGGTAGTGGAAATTGCTCACAGTTTTAGCAAAAATCTTCAGCCCTAGCACCTTCATCAGATAGTGCTCCACCCCTCAGGTTTTGGCAGGATTAGAAGGGTAGGGCATTGAGATCGAAGTATGAGTGGAGTAATTCAGTTAATAGGACTTACCAATGTGTGGACAGAACCATCCAGGCGTTTTTCTTTTAGTCAAGGAAGGATGCCTTGGGTGTGGTCAGTCTGGTCAGAAACATTGACCTTATGCTAGGCAGGGGAAAGGAGGTAACAACAATAGGGATCAGTCTACAACTCCAACAGCAACAACAGTTTTTCCAACTCAGCAGGATGCTTCATCTTGTACATGTCGTGGTCAATGATAGAACAAGTTGTATGCTCTTCAGGCTTCCTGGGACCAGGAAGATTCTCCTGATATGGTCGCTGGTACGTTATGCGTCTTTTATTTAGATGTTTATGCATTTATCCAGGGGATACTGTCTCGTTTGTAACTCTCTAAATAGCAGTAATCATTCATGTCAATCCAAAACTCTTTCAGAATGGATGGAAGGAAATCTCGACTAGAATTGCTTACCCAATTATAGCTAGAGGGGTATACAAAATATTCCATGTGAAATTTTATAAGAAAGTCACCTCATAAGATCTTGTTGATTTAGAAATGGTATATTTTTATATTAATCTAGGCATGTATTCTTTACATTCCTGCTATGCATTAGTCGATTGTAGATTTAGGATCATTTGGATTCAGTTTTCAAATGAGCCAGCCTTAGGATGGAAGGGTAGTAGCTCAGCGCTTATAGGTCGTCTTATCTCTTACCTTAAGACCAAAGATATAATCTCTAAAGGGTATATCTATCATCTCATTCGGTTTCAGTATTCAAACTCTGAAACCTCTTTATTATGATATCCACATTTACACTAGGAATGAGGAGGAGCATGCAACTCATCTGAGAGTTGTTCTTCAAACCATAAAGGATCGTCAATTATTTACTAACTTTAGAAAATGTGAATTTGGGTTACAGCCATTCACTTTCCTTGGTCATCTGGTATTTTGCAAAGTAATCTGAATGGATTCTTAGAAAATAATGGTAGTGAAGAAATGAACCAAGCCCACCTCTTCAATAGATATTAGACGTTTCTTGGGTTTGGATGGTTATTACATAAGATTTATGGAAGGATTTTCATCCATAGATTCCTCTTTGACGAAGTTAACTCAAAAAAGGTCAAGTTTCAGTGGTTATATGAGTGTGAGAAAATCTTCTCAAAATTAAAGACTAGGTTGACTACAACTTTGTTCTTTACCCTACTAGATGATTCAGATAGTTATGTGATTTCTTGTGATGCATCCAGGGTCGGCCTAGGTTATGTATTGATGCATCGAGGTAAAGTCATAGCTTATGCTTGTAGAAAGCTTAAGGTACAAGAGAAGAACTACTCTACACATTACCTTGAGCTTGTAGACGTATTACTTACCCTAAATATTTGGAGATATTACTTGTATGGCATTCACGTGGATGTGCTCATAGATCATAAAAATCTCTAGTATGTGTTCACCAAAAAAACATTAATCTTCATCATCGGAGGTTGATGTACCGTGGTTTCACGGTACTGTAAATGCTTTTTCCTTAAGTTTAATGTGTGTCTAAGGCCTTTTTGTATTGGCTTTAATGTAGTTTTCTCTTTGTTTGCAGGAAATCTGTCAAGAAGGAGAACGTGGGAGAATTATGCTGAATATTGCAGAAGTGACGACTTACGTAGCCATCGAAAGGTATGAGGCCACTGTCCTATGAAGAAAAAGTCTGCTAAAGAAAGTTGTGGATTTTGACCAAGTATGGGGCTGCGGAGGCTCTCAACGGACCATCATAGCCACGACGGACCATCCTGCACATCCGTCATGTTAACAGAAAGTAGCCCCAGTACCCATCTTCAAAAGATTCTAAGTATTGAAGAACGGAAGCCATCGACAGACCGTCGTGCATGCAACAGACCGTCATCCATGCCCGTCGATGGTAATAGAAAGTTGGTGAAGAAATCAGCAGAAAAAAGAAGTTAGTTATGTATGGAACGATGGAGGGCCTCGACGGTCCGTCGTGACCTCGACGGTACGTCGCTCCATTCGTTGATTCAGACACGTTTTTGGGCAGATTTTCCAGAAATAGATTTCCCTCTTTTGTTAGGACTCTATTATTATAAATACTTGTAAGAACCTCGTTTTTGGCGTTAGACTCTTGGATATTTTCTAGTTTTATTGTTCTAAGTGTTGAATTTTTGTATTTTGTGAAAATTACTTTATTTTCCGGAATAGTTTGTTGTAAGTTTTTGATTAATTCAAGTAATTTTCTGGATTTTCTTCAATCTCATCAATGTAACTGCATGAATTCTTATGTAATTAATATGAATTGTGTGATTATTAACATGGGTAACTAAACTTCACAACTAGGGTTGTAAGAACCATGGGTAAATAACAAGGTAAAACCTAGATAAAATAACAATTCTCAAATAGTGTCTTGCATGTATTGATAATTCTTTCATTTGGAAGTCTTGTTAACGAGTGCACGCATTAGAACTCGCCTTGTTGCTACTTTCCGGACCAAGGAGGTAGATAATAAGAAAAGAATTATCAATGTAGATTTAATATACACTATCTAATAGACTAGTGACGGTTGGTGCAAAGTAACTAGTAAGTCAAACATCAAATGTGATGCTTAATATGAGGTAAAGGTAAGGTTTAGTAAAGCATACACACGTAGATGGACCAAGGTGTGGAGTGAAATTTCCTAGTTGCCGGACCAAGGAATTAGGGATACATGACTTACCACTTTGCATGCAAGATACTAGGAAAGAATTGTTATAGTTAGAATTTACGCGTTATGAACCTTTGGGGAACACTTATGCCCTAGTTGCTCTCATAACTAGATAAAACTCAACTCTTTGAAGTAGTTACTTGTTTACTTAGAAATAGCTAATCACAGTTATTGTTTAAAACCCCCCTTTTTGTTACTTGTTACTTGGAAAGGACTGACTAAATTGAAGTAATAATAGGTTAAAGTTAAGTCTAAATCATTTTCCTTGTGGGATCGACCCCAACCTCATAGTTGGGTTCTTTACTTTATACGATCGCTTATTCTTCTTTTCGAGAAATAAATTTGAGCGTATCAAATTTTAGCACCGCTGCCAGGGAAAGTGGATTTTAGATTAACTTTAAGTTTATTACCAAAGTTTACTCAACATTTTCCTGATTTTACTTTTTCTTTTTGTTTTTGTCTCTTGAAGATCTAACTTCCGTGTATGCCAAGTACGCGGAGTAGAGGAGAACCCATACTCTGAGCCAACCCCGAACTAGAGCGTACACTACACAAAATGAATTGATATTTGGGTATTCTCGATGAAGATCACAACCCGAAACTTCCACCACCGGGTGATGCTCATGATCAACTATTACTTGAAAACCGTGGAGAAGGTGAAATACGGAGGCAACCTCCCGCTCCAGGCCCTCAAGAGTAATATAGGGGATATCATAATATTACTGACTCTAACGGGAACCTTGTATTGCCTCCCCTACCACATGGTCATACATTCATGGTAACTAGTAGTCTGATGCAAATGCTCACCGCAAGAGGTTTGTTTTCTAGGCTACCTTTTTAGGATCCACATGCTCACATCGCCAAGGTGAGGTCGTTGTGTAAGAGTTGTGTAGGGAGGCCTTATTTGAATATGGACGTAATTGGGTTAAGAGTGTTTCCTCTCTCACTGACGGGAAATGCCGCTATATGGTTTATCGAACTCCCTTATAACTCAATCAACACTTGGAATCAATTGAGGGATGTGTTCTTATCACGTTACTACCCTGTGTCTAAGAAGCTAAACCACAAATATAGGGTGAACAACTTTGTGGCACTACCGGGAGAATCAGTCAGTAATTCTTGGGATAGGTTAACCTCGTTCTTGAGAAGTGTCCCCAATCGCCGCATCGATGATGAGTCACTGAAAAAATACTTCTACCGGGGACATGATTATAATACTAAAGCAGTACTGGATACGATAGTAGGTGTTTATTATTGGGAGTGTCCTTATGCTGAGATTGCTTAGAAGTTGGAGAAAATCTCCTGAAATAATAAAGCTTGGAGCACTTGGAAGGAAAATACTGGGAGAAACACTTTTGAAGTGCAATCCGAACACAACCCATACACATATAAGATTCGTGAGGAAATGGCTCAAATAAGAACTGAGCTTGGGTTGGTGTTGAAACATGTCACTGGGGTGCAGAAAAGGTAAATGTGGTGAACTGCTTGTCTAAACCATGACCTCCATTTGATGAGTATTACTATGAGGACGAGTCTTATATGGTAAATGATCAGACGGGAGGTTCCCGACAAAACGCCCAAGGCTTCAATCAGGAAAATGGGTGTTAAGGTCAAGGAAACCTAGGATGGAACTACGGTAATTACAACCGAGAGGGTCATTATTTCCGAGATGGGAATTAAAACTGCGACAACAATTTCAACAGAGGTAACTATGGTAGCAGAAATAAAAGAAGTGGGCCCTATGTTCCACCTCAAAATCGTGAAGTTGCTCCTAGGGATGGTGGAGGTAGTATGGCGTAAGTTGAGGATATGTTGCAGAAAATGATGAGGAGGTTCGATGCTAGTGATAAGAACACTAAAGAGTTGAGGAGTGAATTAGCGAGTATTGGGAAAAAAGTTGATGCACATGCAATCTCGATAAAGCATCTTGAGTTGCAAATGGCCCAATTATTACACTTTGCAAAAGAAAGAAGATCTGGGTCCTTCACTATTCCATGTACAATCCGGTTATTACACTTTGCAAAAACATTATGTGACTTTGGGGAAAGCATAAATCTCATGCCTATGTCTATTTATAAGAAGTTGGGTTTGGGTGACCCAAAGCTTACTGCGATGCGGCTACTGATGGCCGATCGAACAGTGAAGAGGCCTATTGGGATACTCCACAATGTGATAGTAAAGGTGGAGTCATTCATATTTTAGGACGATTTTGTGATTCTAGATTATGAGATTGATTTTGAGGTGCCGATTATTCTTGGGAGGCCATTCCTTGCTACGAGTAGAGCCTTGGTTGAAATGGACAAAAGGCAAATGAAATATCGATTGAACAATGAAGAAGTGATTTTCAAAATTTGTAGGTCCATGAGGTAGAGTGGTGAGATCCGATCGGTATTTGCCATATCTTACAGGGTTGAAAAGTCATCTGAGGTACAAATAGAAGAGCATCTGGGTGTAGAATCACTAGCGGCAGTGATCATGAATTTTGATAGTGATTGTATTAAAGAGTATGGGTCATTGGTCGCGGCACTTGATTGAGGTGATGTTCGATTTAAACCAAAGAAGTTGGAGTTAGATATGAAGAATCATGAGTCTCCACCCGCAAAACCATCTATAGAGGAGGCTCCAAAGGTAGAACTTAAGGCTCTACCACCTCATCTGAGGTATGTATTCTTGGGAAAAGGTGATACTTTACCGGTAATTATTGCATCAAATTTTAATGTGCATTAGGTTGAGAGTTTGGTGGAGGTGTTAAAAAGGTTCAAAAGAGCTATTGGGTGGACTATTGCGGACATTTGGGATCTCTCCCGTGATTTTCTCACATAAAATCCAACTCATGCCCAATCATAAGCCAAGTATTGAGAACCAGAGATGTTTAAATCCACCTATGAGTGCTGTGGTAGTTGGGTATGCCCTGTTCAGTGTGTACCTAAGAAAGGAGGAATGACTGTGGTATCTAATGAGAAAAATGAGGTTGTTCTGATGAGGCCTGTGACTTGATTGAGGGTATGTATGGATTACCGTAAATTAAATGCATGGAACGAAAAGGACCATTTTCCGATTCCCTTCCTGGATCAGATGTTAGATAGACTTGCACGAAAAATGTGGTACTATTTTCTTGATGGCTATTCGGGTTATAATCAGATTTCTATCTCAACGGAAGATCAAGAGAAAACCACCTTTACTTGTACTTATGGGACCTTCGCGTTCAAGAGAATGCCGTTTGGGTTATGTAATGCACCAGCCACATTTCTGAGATGTATGATGTCAATATTCTCCGATATGGTGGAGGACATTATTGAGGTGTTTATGGATGATTTTTAGTGGTTGGTGACTCCTTTGAGCGGTGTTTGAGTCATTTGTCCGAGGTTTTTAAGAGGTGTGAAGATTGCAACCTTGTTCCAAATTGGGAAAAATGCCACTTCATGGTGAAAGAAGGTATTGTATTGGTTCATCGCATTTCAAAGAAGGGTATAGAGGTTGATCGATCTAAATTTGAGGTGATAAAGCGACTTCCTCCACCTATCTCTGTAAAACGTGTGAGAAGTTTTATTGGGCATGCAGGCTTTTACCGAGGTTCATCAAGGATTTTTCAAAAATTGCATATCCTTTGTGCAAGGTACTTGAGAAAGAGTGTAAGTTTCATTTTGATGAATCTGGTCTTAAGGCATTTGGTGAGTTGAAGGAAAAATTGGTGTCTGCACCTATCACCATTTCTCCGGATTGAAGCAAGCCTTTTGAAGTGATGGGTGATGCAAGTGGGGTTAATCTTTGTGTGGTATTGGGACAAAGAAGGGACAAAATCCTTCATCCTATTTACTATTCTAGTAAATCCCTTAATTAAGACCAAAAGAACTACAACGTTACTGAAGTTATAGTGCATACAAATTATTCTACTTTGAGATATTTCATGGTAAAGAAGGATGCGAAACCGAGGTTGATTCGTTGGGTAGTACTATTGAATGAATTTGACTTTTAAGTAAAAAATAGTAAAGGGACTAAAAATCAAGTTGCTGATCACTTGTCCCGATTAGAACATGAAGAAATGAGAGAGTTGGGTGAAAAGGCTGAGATTGATGATACTTTCCCTGATGAGCATGTCTTGGCTGCCTCCCAAGACTTGATTCCATGGTTCACAGATTTTGCAAATTATCTTGTTAGTGATATCGTCCCACCGGACTTGTCCTTTCATCAAAGGAATAATTTAATGCATAATGTGCAAAAATTCTTTTGGGATGAGCAATACATATATAGGAGTTGTGCTGATGGGCTTATTTGGCGTTGTGTGCCGGAAGTTGAGATATAAGTATTTTGGAGGCATGTCATTCTTCGCCTGTAGGTGGGCATCATAGTGGTATTCGAACTGCTCACAAAATCTTTCAATGTGGCTACTATTGGCCAACCATCCACTAAGATAATCATGAGTTCGTCAAGGCATGTGATAGATGCCAAAGAGATGGTGGCATTTCGCGAAAGCAAGATCTCCCTCTAAATCCCATTTTGGTGATTAATTTGTTTGATGTGTAGGGCATTGACTTTATGGTCCCTTTTGTGAGTCTCATGGGATGAAGTACATTCGTGTGGCAGTCTATTATGTGTCTAAATGGGTGGAAGCTATTACACTCACGAATAATAAAGGGAAGAGTGTCACCACGTTCTTGAAAAAAGAACATATTTTCCAGATTTGGCACCCAAAGGGCTATTATAGTGATGGGGGATCTCACATTTGCAACAAGCTGTTTAAGGGATTATTGGAAAAATATGGGGTTCGCCATAATGTGTCCACTCCTTACCATCCTCAAACTAGTGGGCAAGTTGAAGTGTCAAACAGGGAGATTAAGCAAATTTTGGCATAAACGGTGAATGCTAGTAGAACGGATTGGTCAAGGAGGCTTGATGACGCTCTTTGGGCCTACCGGACAGCTTACAAGACTCCCATAGGTATGTCCCCATACAAACATGTATATGGGAAGGCTTGTCACTTATCGGTTGAATTAGAGCATAAGGCCATGTGGGTAATGAAGAAGTTGAAAATGGATTGGAATGAGGCTGCAGAACAGAGGTTAAACTGGTTGAATGAGCTAGATGAATTTCGCTTGAAGGCATATGAAAGTTCAGCCCTCTACAAAGAAAAGATGAAGAAGTACCATGACGAAAAGATTGAGAAGCGCAATTTTTTGGTCGGGAATTTGGTGTTTTTGTTCAATTCTAGGTTGCGTTTGTTTCCGGGCAAACTCAAGTCCAAATGGACTGGTCCCTATTTGATAACCCAACTATTCCCTCATGGTGCGGTTGAGTTGGAGAAAAAGGAGGGTGTTAGGTTCGAGGTGAACGGGTAGTGAATCAAAATATCTAGGGCATGCTGAAACGACAAAGGAAATGATCGAGAAATACCATCTCGATGAAGTCTGAGTAGTCAAGAACCCTCCGTCGTGCCGCGACGTTAAATCAAGCACTGATTGGGAGGTAAACCAATATGTATCCTCTTCCCAACTATAAGTTTTTTATGATTTTCTTGGCATAGTTGCATTATTTTTGCTCTTATTTATTTAATGTTTCGTGTGACCGCTCTTTTCTTTTTCATTACTAGTGTTGGCTAGAGCATAGATTAGGGTCCATGTCCAAAAAATGTCTAGAAAATAGAAAAAAGATTAGCTTCATGGGTGTTCAATGTGCAGGTATTAAATCACCAGAAATCTGCAGAAAATTAGTCTGCTGTAGCCATCGACGGAGGCCACCTACTGACTGTAGGTGGGACCATATACCATAGGTGTGGCTCGTCAGTTGTCCACCTAGAATTCCCAGAAAAAATCTTATCCAAACAAGGACTATGGACCATAGCTGGGACCATGGTCCGTTTATCAAGTTCAAAGTTCCCCCTCTCTTAAGACATAGGATGAATTGAGAGGACGGACCGTCTGTCGACCTACGGTTCATTGGTCAGGTCTGTCAGTCATGTAATTGAATTTTAGTTTAGGGGTAGTTGGATTTTTTCCTAAATATTGTATCCCAAAAAAAATGTCATTTTGTTCAGTTTTTGCCTAGCATTCTAGTCAGATTACCCTAAGCGATTCATTTACTAAAATTAATGAAACCTACAGAAAAAAGAGAAGAAAGAGGCGATAGTATTCTCAAGATCACACAATAGGGTCCATGTATGTGGGGTTTCACTTGTGGGTTCCTTTCGTTCACTATGTTTTTAGAACTCAGTCAAATTCTTGATTCTCTATATCTTACTTACACCTAGGATTTTTAAAACCTTAGATATTGGTTATGTAGTTTTTATAGTATTCTTAATTGATTTATCATGCTTCCGTGAAATTGTTGCTTAATTCCTTGCATGAAACACATAACCCAGTAGTGTAGATTCTCTTAGTTCATAAATTACACTTGCCATGTAAGTAAAACAGATAAACATGCTCCAGTTATCGAATCTTACATTGTCAGTTCCTAAATGTTGCATTCTCAAATATCTATGCTAGAAAATTCAGCTATCTTGTATTTTAGTTAAGTTGTATCATATACATTTCAACTTTGGAGTAGGCTTAACACAAGTTGGATAAGGTTGTGCGTATCCTTGTTGTCCTAGAACTACATACCCCTTAGGAGTGTAAGTCCCCATAGTGGGCATCAAATTTAGTGATTACACCAGTCATGCCTTTATACCCTTGGCAAGGTATATTGGGTCCTCTCAATAGCGTTTTCATCAGAATCCGTATTTAGGTCATGTGGTTTTATATCCGTTAATAGTAGCTAAAACAGTCAGAGTCCTGTGCATTTGACCCCGGTTTTCAGAATGCGCTTAAATTTATTTTGGATCCATACTCAACAACTTTAGTGGTGAGTAATAATTCATTGAGGACAATAGGTATGTTTTCCGTATCAGTCTTTTAATTTTGGTTTTAGTTTTTGCTAGACTTAGCTGGGGCATATCCCAACAACTCTAGTCAGTAAAGCATTTTTCAGACATAGTATTAGATTCAACTTTAGTTTGAACTGACTCTTTCAGAATTGTCGAACTCTTAGCATATTTTATATAATCATACCTGTATTGGATATTTGATATTTCTAATCTCTCAATTATCTCATATTTTAAGGTTCTGCATAGTATATTTTGTTATGTTGTTTTAGTATGCTTATGATATGCCAGATCAGGGTTAGCTTGGGGTCGCTCCTGATCCCATGTCTCGTGTATAAGCTATCTGATCATAGAACGTTTAGTAATTCAAAGTAAGCAAGTTTGTAATTGCCAACCAATTTCAATTTCAAACCTTTATTAATAACACTTACAACCAGACAATATTACAAACAAATGTAACCTAAGGATTTATAAACTCTAATTCATAGACTAAGAACACAAATCCCATGTTTATATTCTCCAGAATCTTCAAGTTCAAACCTTTATTAATAACACTTACAACTAGACAATATTACAAACAAATGTAACCTAAGGATTTATAAACTCTAATTCATAGACTAAGAACACAAATCCCATGTTTATATTCTCCAGAATCTTCAAGTGGCCCCAACTCAAAGTTCAAACTTAACTAGAATTCACAACTAATAAATTACAACAACCTAACAAACTACTCAAATCAAATTCTTTTAGGTACTTCAACAAATCTTCAGTAAGAGATTTTTCACAGTAAGATAATTTTCTACTCGTATCTCTCTATGTAAGTGCACAAGTTTCTTTTTGAAGAACCTTACACACACACACACACAGACACACACACACACACACACACACACACACACACACACACACATACACACACACACACACACATATATATATATATCAACCTTTACTTCTTTGTATCTAATTCACTAAAGTTATAGTGGTTCCTTTTCCTTGTGTGATTCAGAGTTCCACAATGCCTGCATATTTTTCGGCTCCTAGTCCTATTTGTACTAGGTTATGTAAGATCGTGTTGAGCCAACCAGCTCCATGCATTAGATTTTTACTTTGTCATTCTACAAAATCTTCATTTACTTAATTTTCCAAAAAGTAAGGTCATCATGACACCTACCTTAAACCTTTTATAGGTAATATTACCATCCATTTAACACAACACACAGTAAAATATTAAAGAACTAAGGGAAGGTGGTAGAAACCCAACTTTTTACAAAACCATCGGTGACTACATAAAGTTTGCACCAACTTTCATTTAGACACCTCAACTAGGCGCATCTCAGATCAACAATAATATTTGGGAGAGTGTAACACACTCGCCAATGATGTGTCTAAGTAATGAATAAAATGAAGACACATGGACAATATATCATACATAGCTATGAAAAGATGTATTAGGAATTAAAAATATTTTAAAAACTACTTAGTTAATAAATTATAAAATTAAACTTTAATAATTAAAAATATAAATTTCAAAACCTCTCTCTTCTTGCCGTCTCCATCTATACTACCACCATAAGAATCTTCATCAAATTTGACATTATCACCACCACTACCCTTTTCTTGAAATACAACTAGATATGAACCAATTTAATCATACTACAAGAAATATCTTCGAACAAATATAACCATTTAGAAACTAATAGATATTTGTCCCTTGCTGCTCCAATGGAGATGAAAGGCAGCCAACCCCTGGCTCATCAAAATTAACCCTTGATCCTCCAGATGAAAAACTCAAAACTCAACTACAAAGAATATCAAAACCCCTTATTTGAATGTCTCAAATGGATCTCAATCCTTTTGATTCAAATACAACTATTATAATAATTAAAATTGACATTTATTTGGAACTTTTACTCATAAGTCATAACCTAGATACAATAATCTCTTTCACCACCCGTTTCTTTAAATCTACCATTTCATTTTTTTCTTCGACTATCTCCATAGATTATTGATCAACGAAAATGAAAAGGCAAAGCATTATAAAATGAAAAGTTAGAATTTAAAATTTGATACTGAGGAAATATCTTATGTGCCACAATTGAAGTCAAAGAAGAAGAAGAAACAACAGGCTTGAATAAAGTTTCTGTAGTATCAAATACAGAGTTATACAAAAATTATGAGAATAACTTAAATACCTTCAATATTTTAAAATTAGATTTCAAATTATTGAGGATACATATTGTCGAATAACATTTGTGTAATATTTTATTCATCTATACCATTTATAATCAATGCCATAATTATTTTTTTAAAAAAATAATCATGTGCTACATTCTAAAATGACAATGAGAAGGAAGGTTGGATATATGGTGGTGGATGGCGAAGGAAGTGTGGGAATTAGAGAGAAGGAAGAAGACGAAGAAATAAAAAAAATTACAAAATGCAAAATTTAAGTTTTACGTGCTTAAAATGTGTGAAATACACAGAAAATGCCAAGTCAGAGAAAAGTATCAAAATGACATAGCGAAACCCAATATGAGGTTTTTAATATATAAAAAAGCCTAATTAAGGAATCTAAGTAAAAATGATGTCAACTTTAGGTGGTCACCGATGAGTTCCGCCCCCAACTTAGATTAATTAAAGACATAAAGTGTGAAAGTTAGCAAATACTCAAATCCTAATTCCACTTGTGCAAGAGATTTAAAAATATAGTACAATTTTTCACCATTTCAAAACTATCTAGTGTATCAAAATACAAAAGTGCTAACATGGATGAAGCTAGAATGTTGATTCGAACACAGATAGCGTACAATAGCTTTGAAATAAATACAATCTTGTTAAAGTAAGAATTAGTATGGCAAGGATACCTACATTATGATATTATTCAAGAAGTTTGTGTAATGCTGGTAGATAATGAAAAAAAGTTTGCCAATGAGATGATTCATTTGCTAAAACGGTATGAATATAAAAGTGACATCACTGAAGATATTATAGAGAACTAACAATCTTCAAATAAGAAATTAATTTTAAGAAAATTAGATAGAATTTAGTTAAATCAAAGTATTTGGTTTAGAGATGTAACATTTTATCAACACGACTTTAGCAAATATATCACCTCAGTAGAAAACTTTTCGCTATTATCTACTAGTATCACACGAACTTCCCATGCACGCTTGAACTACTACTCTTCGATGGATATATTATCTTCTTGCATATGGACAACAACTTTCTTAACTTTGTTGAACGAGGGACCTTGGCTTAGAAAGGACTGAATATGTTTGGTGATTCGTGGTAAATTGTTTCAATGATTATTGATTCTTGCCTTGGATGACAAATTTTTGTGAGAAAGTTTTTATAAAAATGGAAAAATCTATAATGATAAATACAAAGATGCATTAAGTAAATACAATTATATTCCTGTATATAGTGGCGAAAAATAAGGTATTTAATTAATGAATATATAGAGGAACAAATAGATATTTGAGTTATGAAATAGGTGAGTACAACAATATATCTAGTGTGATCCCAAAAGTGCGGTCCGGAGAGGGCAGAATGTAGACACACTTTACAACTACCTCATGTATAGAAGTAGAAAGGCTATTTTTGAAAGACCCTCGATAATGGATGAGTGTGTGTGTATATATATGTGTGTGTGAGAGAGAGACACAGTTTGTGTACTATTGGAAATACATTTTGTAACAAATTAGCGGGAGATATCCTATAGAGTTGTAGTGTGTCATTGGTAAAGAGGAAACACAAAAGAACAAACATGGAAAGAGTTAAATTTTGATACTTCATGTCTAGCAGTCAATCACATCTTTTAAGAATGTCCTTTTCAAAATGGCATCCTTTAATAAAACAGATCAATTTAATGCAATATGAGATAGCAATAAAAATTGTTTGTTGGAAAACAAAAGAAAACGAAAAATATACAAGAATTAAAATATGGAGCATTACAAAAGAAATTGTTTACTACATGAAATATGGTCTTAAATGGACACTAGAAGAATAGGTATATAAAAGAGGAAAGGAAAAATGAAAAATGAAAAAGGAAATTCTCCATGTAGGTATACATTGAAATTTTTTAATTTTTGGTTAAGGCAAGAGTTGGAAAAAATAAGAAATGTGAAGGTTATATAATTTCTCTTTGTATATGATTGTGCTATAGGTGATTTTGAAAGAATAAAACTCAACATTCTTTGAAGACTAAGCAAAATGATATAAAATTACTAGTGTATATTATTATTTTACATTTTGTTGAGGAGTAACATGAAAATATATCAGAAGTTCATCGGCAGTTATCAGAGCTCTTCTAATATTAGAAGAAGACTATGCTTTAGTTTTATTAGACTTGTATGGATAATTTCAAACCTATGCTGGTGTAGTTTACAAACAAAATAGTTATTGTTGAATATAAAAACAAATTCATGTGAAATATCACATGTATTACATCCAGAACACGTAAAACATCTAAAGGAAATTTCAAAACAACTAATGTGTCGCTTATGAAGATAATAATAATAATTATTATTTAAGAAAAAATAAAATGCATGTGTATATCACATGTATAACGTCTATCACATTTATTTCAAGAGAATCACATTAAATAGAAGAGAAACTTGTATAAGATATATTTTGATTTAATTAATATTAATAACACTACAAGTCGAGGTAGAAATTCAATGGATAAAGGAAAATTGAGAAAAAAATGATAGCATGTAATGTTCAAACACGTGAGATACTAAAAGAGATGAAGTGAATTTGTTGGAAAAGGCAAATACATAAAAACAAATACTCAGATCACTCTTTGCTGGATGCACCCTGAGAATGATCTAAGCTTTGTTGCTCTAATAAATAGTACATGAGTAAAAATATGGAGTTGTCTATAATGTTGATTTTTACCGACCTTTCTACTCTATGCATATTTGAGGGTTCCTCAACAAGAAAAAAAGCTTTATCAAATTGGGCCAAGTAAAACCTCCCTTACAATGAGGCCTCAATAGTCCGTTCATAATCAACTACAAGAAGAAATTTAGACTCTAATAACACTAGCTCTATGTCGCCAACTAGAGTAGAAAGGTCAACCGTCTGAAAAACTGGTACACTCGCGATGTTCTGTCGACTTAATTTGTCACGCTCGAGGCTAGACCCTACACGTAAAATAGGACCTAGCGTCAGAAGTAACCCCAAGCTAACCCTAAACCTCGCATATCACAAGCATCCTTGAATAACTCTAACCAATCAAAAGCAAAATATAATAAGTAATATAATCCAAAGGAATTCAACTGAGAACGTCGGAAAGAAACAATTTAGTTTAAAGTAGAACAACCCATATAAACTGAGTTTGACTCTCTAGGCTTATGACATTCTAAGCATGTTGAGGGAGATAAGCTTAGCAAATGTTTAAGGACAATAAGAAACTAGAACAAGGAATTATAAAGACATTCACCGAAATTTGGTGGTGCAAATCACTCATAGTTTCAGCAGAAATCTTCTGTCCTAGTACCTCCATCATCTAGTGCTCCATCCCCCATGTTTTGACAGAGAGAGATACATCCTATTTACTACTACAAATACATTTTGTAACAAATTAGGAGGACATATGGTATAGATTTGTAGTGTGTCATTGGTACTGAGGAAGCATAGAAGAACAAACATGGAAAAAAGTTAAAATCTGATACTTCATGTATAGCATTCAATCACGTCTTTTATGAATGTCCTTTCAAAATGGAATCTTGTAACAAAAGAGATCCATTTAATGCAGTATGAGATTAAATAAAAAGTTGTTGGTCGAAAAACAAAAAAAAATAAAATACAAGAATGAAAATATGGACCAGGAAATAGTTTACTATTTGAAATATGTTCTTTAATGGAAACTAGAAGAATAGGTATATAAAAGAGGTATGGAAAAAGGAAAAAGGAAAAATACAAGTTCTCCATGTCAAGGTATACATGCAAATTTTTAATTTTTTTGTTCAGGCAAGGGTTGAAACAAATAAGAAATGTGAATGTTATATGATTGCTCTTTGTATATGATTGTGTTATAGGTGATTTTGAAAGAACAAAACTCAACATGCTTTGAACACTAAGCAAAATGATGTAAAATTACTAGTGTATCTTATTATTTTACATTTGTGTGTGGAGGAATATGAAAATATATCAGAAATTCATTGCCATTTATAAGATCTCTTCTAATATTAGAAGAGGACTATACTAATGAATTTTTAGACTTGTATAGATAATTTCATATCTATTTTTGTGTCGTTTACAAACAAATAGTTATTGTTCACATGTATTCCATTCAGAGCACGTGTTTTCCTCACATCATAAGGAAATTTCAAGACTACTTATATGTCGCTTATGAAAATAATTGTTATTATTTATGAAAAATAAATTCATGTGTATGTCATATGTATCACGTCCATCACATATATTTCAAGAGAATCACATTGATTAGAAGAGAAAATTTCATACGATATATTTTGATTTAATTAATACTAATAGGACTTCCGGTCGAGGTAGAACATCAAAAGATAAAAGGGAAATCAAGATAACAATGATAGCATATAATGTTCAAACACGTGAGACACTAAAAGCGATTAAGTGAATTTGTTGGAAAAGGAAAATACATAAAAACAAATACTCATATCACTCTCTATTAGATGCACCCTAAGAATTTCGACCTAAGCTTTCTTGCACTTATCACTAGTACCTTAATAAAAATCTAGTTTCATCTATAGTGTTGTTTTGACCGAACATCTAGTCTAAGAACATTGAGGGTAGCCTCAACAAGAAAAATAGCTTTTCAAAATTGGGCAAACTAAAACCTCCTTAATAATTAGCCCTAAATATTCCATTCATAATCAACTACCAGAAAAGATTTCGATCATAATAATACTAGCTCTTGTCGCCAACTAGAGTAGAAAGGTCAACCATCTTACATATCAATGCGCCCGCTTCTGTTCTATGGACTTAACTTGTCACGCTCGAGGCTATCCCCTAGAGGTAATACAGGACATAGCATCACAAGTAACCCCAAGCTAACCCTAAGTCTTGCGAATCACAAGCATACTTAAATAAATCTAATCAAGAGAAAGCATAATTGAATAATTAATATAATCTAAAGGAATTAAAAATTGAGAATTTTAGAAAGAAATAATTGAGTTCGAAGTATAACAATCCATATCTACTGAATTTGACTCTCTAGGTTTATGACTCATGCACAACAGTTTGAGGGAGATAAGAGTAGGAAAATTGTTAAGGACAATAAAACAACTAGAAAAAGGAATTATGAATACTTTCAACAGAAATCGGGCTGTGGAAATCGCTCAGTGTTTCAGCAGAAATCTTCAGCCCCAGCACCTTCATCAGCTAGTACTCCATCCCCCAGGAAGGTAGGGTATCGGGATCTAACTCTCACGGCAGTAATTTAGGTAATAGGACCTACTCAATGTGTACAAAGTGTGGTAAGAACCATCTTGGTGATTTCCTTCCATGCGAGGAAGAATTCTTTGGGTGTGGTAAGTCTTGTCATAGGTTGAAAGATTACTCTTATGCTGGGTAGGGGTAAGGAGGTAACAACAATAGGATCACTCTACAACTCCAACAGCACCAGCACGTCTCTCAACTCAACAGGACGCTTCATCTAGTACAGGGGGTGGTCAATTCTGGAAGAAGTTGTATGCTCTTACACTTTCCTAGACTAGGAAGATTTTCTCTATGCAGTCACTGGTATGTTACGAGTCTTTAATTTAGACGTTTATTCATTGTTATATCCAAGGGATACTCTCTCATTTGTAACCCGGTATATAGCAATTAACTTTTGTGTCAATCCAAAAATTCATTCGGGATCCTTCTCAATATATACTCCAATTGCTTACCGAATTACAACTAGACAGTATACATAATTTGCCATGTCAGATTTTTTCAGAAAGTCACCTTAGTAAATCTTGTAGAGTTAGAAATGGTAGATTTTGATATCAATCTTGCATGGATTTGTTATATTCCTTCTATGCCTCAGTCGATTGTAGAATTAGGATCATTTGGATTCTGTTTTCAGAAGAGCCAGTCTTAGAATAGAAGGGTATTCGCTCAACACTTGTAGGTCATTTTATCTCTTTCCTTAACACGAAAAATATAATTTCTAACATGTATCTCTATTATCTTATTTCGGTTAAGTATTGAAACTCTGAAATCCCAACTCATAAGTGAGTTCTAGCGGTAAGTAAGTTTCAAGAACTGTTCCAAGAAGATCTTTCTGGAGTTCCTCCTGAAAGGGAAATCGTCTTTGGAATTGAGCTCCTTCTACATACCCAACCTTTTTTGATTCATCCTTACAGTATCACTCCAACTAAGCTTATGGAATTGAAAGAACACGTTAAAGAACTTCTAGATAAGGTCTTAATCAAACCAAGTATATCTCCATGAGGTGCTCCGATATTGATCGTGAAACAAGAACGATAGTTCTTTGAGAATGTGTATAGACTATTGTCAGTTGAAACAAATCACTATCAAGAGCAAAAACACTATCCCACAAATATATGACATTTTTGACCAACTTTAGGTTGCTAGTTATTTTTTGAAGATATTCCTAATATTAGTTTATCATTAGCTTATAGTCATAGTAGTGACATTTAAAAGACAGCCTTTAGAACTCGGTATGGTCATTATGAAATTATAGTTATGTCATTTGGACTAACAAGAGTTTTTGCAGCTTTTGGACTTGATTAAAAAGGTGTTCAAGAAGTATCAGTACTTGATCGTTATCGAATTTATTATGATATCCTCATTTACTCTAGGAATGAGGAAGATCATGCAACTCATCTGAGATTTGTTCTCTAAACCCTAAAGGATCACAAATTATTATCTAAGTTCATCAAATGTGAATTCAAGTTACAGTCAAATCGCTTTCCTTGGTCCTTGGTATCTCGCAAAGGAATTCGAGTCGATTCTTAGAAAATAGAGGTAGTGAAGAAATGTTTCACATCAGGGTTTACCCCCTAGACGTAACCGGCGTCGTCGTCCTCTTTGAGGACTAAGACTAGCCTCTTAGTTTACATCATTACATTCATTAGTTAAATCTAGAAGAAAAATAAAAAACTTTTATTACTTCTACTTGGAGGTTTACATAGGCCTCTACATACACATAATATATATATATATATATATATATATAT
>NC_028643.1:15631746-15646829 GCF_001406875.1 Solanum pennellii
ATATATATATATCGAGTTTACATAGACCCTTCGTATAGGAAGGTTACATAGCCTTCTACTTTTTTTGCACATATATATATATATATAAATAATAAGATAAAACATAGTCATAAAGATTGTCTCATCTCATACCATCTAAACGATCATAATAATTTGGCCATAGCCCTACATCAATGTAAAGAAGCCACATATAAGATTATACAAATCATACTCAAATGAAAATAGAATGAACATAAGAGTCTTAGAAAAATAAAGCAACTCCATAAGAAAGATATCGACATTGTCCTAGGATAGTGAGGACCTACCCACATGGATAGTAGAGAATATCAGAGTCTTATTCAAGTTGTTTTGAATGAGCCTTCAACGACTGGAACCTAAAATGTTTGGGAAAAAGGGAGAAAATGGGGTTAGTACGCCACTTGTACTAAGTATGAGACCACATGCACATATAAGCTCAAAACATGCTAAGAAGGGACATTTAGTTAAACCATGCTATTTTACCCCTTTAAAATATCTAATGCATAATCAAGCAAGTCATACCAAGTAACAAAACATGCTTACTAACTCAAACAAGTAATATGCATATCATCATACTTGAACCCATAATCTACTACAACCCTATCATCAAGGAATGACATCACATGCATGAATAAGAGTACATTTCATTATAACAAAGCAAGACAATTACCCATGAACCCTATCAAGTCAACAAGTGCAATGACCAAGCAAATCTCCATAACCTTACTCAATCAAGTAACCCAACACGAATCATGACTTACACCCTAATTCATATAACATGACATTTAGATATACATTTCATCTTACTTTAACAATATAAACTAACACATACTCATAAGTGAACTAGTCAACATATAGTATCAATAATGTGCAAGTCCTTCATATACATATCATAAATCATCATAAACACAAACATACATAGGAACATCCTCCTAAGACTCCCTTCAAGGATAACTAGTGCAATGCTTAGGTAGAGTCCCATACACCTACCTAGACTTAGACCCCCTTAGGTTATCCTAGTTAGAGTTTAATCCTTTAATTCATTTTACCTTTTAGCAAAACCTTGCTCTAACCTCCATAGACCACATGATCTAGTGTGGAATCTAGTGTCATTAAATCCTACACCGAAGCAAGGCGGACTACTTGCCAAGGTAGTACCATAACATAAAACATAGCAACTACGTGGATCCACTAGGTAGTATTCCTATGGGAGAAACATAGTTCAAGAACTAAGAGATATCGTTGGGACCCTCTTTATGCTCCATGCATTGTAGTCTCCAATCTCAAGAGTACTTTAGTGCTCCTACCTTCCCTATGTGGGAAGGGACACTCCTCAATCTAGTTCACTCGGTGCTAAGTTAGAGTACCTTTTTGAAATGTCTCAAAGCCTTTAATTATCAATCATATCTTTATTTAGGTCGTAAGGTATACACCTTTTATAATCATCATCATCAATAGCTATCTTTATTTAGGTCGTAAGGTATACACCTTTTATAATCATCATCATCAATAGCGCAACTAGAATTGTATGAGTATAAGTCATTTTATTACAATTTAGATAAGTCAGATTAGCACATTAGCATTTCATATCATAATAATTCACATTGATAGTCATCACCATCCTTATAACACATACACATTAATCAACCTCACAACAATATATTTCAATTCAACATCATACCACTCTATCAATCATAACACAAGGCTTACTCCAATATAACATCATGACTTAACCACAATTAATCACAATTGAAAGTAAAGATAGAGATCAAAAGACTTACTAAGACTCCTTCATAGTTCATCATTTAGGTCTTACCATAAACCCTCAATTCAATCCAATTTAGATGTTACACATCATAAATCAATAATCAACATAATAACAAGGCTAGAAGAGCCACTACACCATAATTCAATACTAAATCAAAGCTTAAGATAAGATACTTAGGTCAATTCTCATAACCTATATCACTTCTCAAGAACTAGTATGAAAGGCTACAAATCATCATATTTTATCATGATTAGTGTAAAAACATCATCTAATAGTTATTTAACAATTAATCAAATCAATTGAATCCCAATTCGCATCAAGATCAAACCTAGGGTTAAGGGTTAACGATAATGTTCTTCTATTTGGATCAAATCATCACAAATTATCATAATCAAGTTAAAATACATGTTAATGTATTCTTTATATCATAAAGAAACCATAAAAAATTCATATCATAACATCAAATTCGTAATTGAATGAAACCCACTTGAAAACCCAACTTTTAGAAATACTTTGAACAAGCCCTTTGAGGAAAGAAGTCTCAAAGGTGAAGTAGATCTCTTACCTCAATGTTTGATGAAGATTGAATGGTGAAATAGTCCATTTTTAATCCCCCAAAACTTCCCCCTAGATTGTCTTCAATGGTGTCTTCCAAATAGAGAGAGAAAGAAGAGAGAAGGAAGAGAGTTTATTTTGTGAGGTGTGTTTAGACTAATGAGGGTTGGGGTCTTTATATGGGGGGCTAATTGACGTAATTAGAGTCCCTTAAAACATAATTAACCATCTAACCACTTAACTAATTAAATTAACTAACTTTAAAACATGCAGGAAAACTTGAGCCTCACAGACGGATCGCCGTCGACAGGCTGTCTGTGAATCGACGACTTGCTCTCCCCCGTCCTACACACTTGTCGTTTTGGTAAGAGACTTGTTAAAGAAATGGATTTCCCATTTTTATCTAAGTGTGGGAGAAATGTTGGCATTGACGCCCCGTCGATCCACACACGATGCCATTGTTTATATTCCATGGTTTCACACTGCCCGGGCAGTGCTGCGTCCTACGTGCTTGAGTCCTCCTCAAGGGCCCTTCATTGGTCCTTAGGGAGTCGTACCTGGACGTTTCTACCATGAACAACCTTAACACATGTTATACACCCTTCCACCTAATTTCAAGAATTTTTGACTATAAAAAGCTAGTCAAATAGGCTAAGGCACAGTAGTACTTCCTTGAACCAAATTTCCAAAGTTCATGGACGTTCTTAGACGTTTTGGTTTCTAAAACTTTTCAATGACTTATATTCATTGTTATAGTCCTAAAAACAGTGTATAGACCTCAAGACACCTTTATTAGGCTTTAATACAAATCATTGATTTTCGAAATGTTAAATTATCCCCCCTTAGGAACATTCGTCCTCGAATGACACAAAATTCCTTTGGAAGGAATAGACTCAAGACTAGCAACTCAACCAACAACAATACATAACAACATAATTGATATCATTTCAACAAGGCAATTTCAAGACTTCAATTACCCCAGATAAAGCTCAAACACTTCATCGTGAGGAATTTCCTTCTCACAACACACATGAGCTCAACATACTTTACATAAGTCAATTAGCACAAAGTTCACTTATAAACACGACACATAATTTTTAACTAAGATTCACCTTGGAGAAATGAACAACACAAATCAAACAAACCAAAAGGCAAAATTTCAAGTTTTATCCGCCAAATTCACTGTAACTTACTGCAATGTGATTCAAAATGCACATCTTTGCAAGATTTCACCAAAAATCAAGAAACTTAAATTTCTAGTAATATTTATACTATTAAAAAGATAACCTTAATTATAAAAAAGATGACGGTAACAGGACTTCATGTCGGCCTCGCCCTCCAATGTTACACCCTCAACTAGGTGATTTTTCCATAACACTTTCACGGAAACCACTTACTTCTTTATTCCATAACTTCTTGACTTGCCTATCACGAATTTGAACTAGAACTTCCTCATACGAGAAGTTATCCTTCACAACAAGACCCTCAATAGGAAGAATAGACTGGAGATCACCAATACACTTTTTAAGCATGGACACATGGCAAACCGGATAAACCGAAGCCAATTCACTAGGAAGTTTCAGTTTGTAGGCAACCTTACCAACCCTTTGCCAAATTTCATAAAGACCCACGTAGAGAGGACTCAACTTCTAGTTCTTGCCAAATCTAATCAGCCCCTTCATAATTGAAATTTTCAAATACACCATATCACCCTCTTCAAACTCAAAATCACTTCTCCTATGATTAACATAAGACTTTTGCCGACAATAGGCCGTTTGTAACCGGTTCCTTATAATAGAACTTTCTCCAAAGTATTATAAATCAAATAGGGACAAAGAAGCGAAGGCTCTCCCACTTCAAACTATCCAATAGGATACCTAAACCTCCTACATACAAAGCTCCATAGGGAGCCATGGAAATGGATGAATGAAAACTATTATTATAACCAAACTCTACCAAAGGAAAATTCTTATCCCAATTTATATTGAATCAATACTACAATATCTAATCATATTCTCAAGGTTTTGAATAGTATGTTCCACTTGACCATCCGTTTGGGGATGAAAATCGGTACTCAACTTCACCTTAGTATCCAACCCTTTTTGGAATGACCTCCGAAACCTAGATGTGAATTGTGCACCCCGATACGATATTATGGTTTAAGGAATACCATAGTGACACACAATCTCATCTATGAAGATCCTGACTTGACGGGAATAAAATTAGCGGACTTGGTCAACCTATCCATAACCACCCATATAGAATCATATCGCTTTTCAGTACGAGGTAAACCCACTAAAAGTAACTATTGATGTTTCCCACATCCAAGTAGGAACTTGTATTTCTTGTAGTAAGCCACCTGGATTTTGATGTTCGGCTTTTACTTTATGGCAATTCGAACACTTAGCGACAAACTCCTCTATGTCCTTCTTCATTCCTTCCGACCAATATACTTCCCTAAAGTCATGGTACATTTTCGTCGAACCCGGATGAATGGATTTACGGGACCCATGGGCTTCCTCAAGGATCCGGTCGCTCAACCCATCTACATTGGGAACACATAGTCTTCCTTGGCACCTTGAAATACCTTCCCACCTAAGGAGAATGTATCGTTAATCTTGCCAATGACCGATTCCTTGAACTCCATCAACGATCTCTCAAGGTGTTGTTTGGACTTCACCTCAACTACTAATGATCACTTAGAGTTGTTACAAACCATGAAACCACCATCCGAAGAATCTTCCAACCTCACCCCCAACCTACCAAACCTATGTACATCTTTCACTATGTCTTTCTTGGCTTCACAATGTGGGATACACTACCCATAGTCATACAACTTAGGGCATCCGCAACCACATTACCCTTGTTGCGGTGATAGAGGACACTCATGTCATAATCTTTCAAAAATTCTAACCACCTTCTTTGTCAGAGATTCAAATCCTTTTGGCTAAACATATTGTCACACCCGGAGCGTATACCCCAGATGAGATCAGCGTCGTCATCCTCTTAAAGGACTCAGACAAGCCTTTAGCATTTATCATAACCATGTGTTCAGTAAAAATTGCAGAAAATTAAAACTGTTACATTCCACTTCAAGAATACTTGGAATTCATACTAATCATTCATAAACCATACGATATTCTAAGAAATTGTCTCACATATATAAAACCATCTAAAGAGTGCAAATTGGACTTACCCAATACATAGTCAATATGCCATATAAGCCTTAATACAAAAGAATCTAAAGAACATAATGGGAAAACCGTATTCTTAAAACTACTAGAAATATGCGTAAGATAAAATACGAAAGATAGTATTCCCAACATGAGGACTTATCATGACTTGGAGAAAGAGTTCCAAACTTCTTTAAATCGACCTCCTTAACTTCAATGGACAGAACCCACAGTGGTAGTAATATAAAGTAATGGGGTTAGTACGCCACATGTACTAAGTATGGGTATATGCACATAACATTTAAGGACATGCATGAAAAATGATCATTTATCATATCTTTAGAAAACGTGCTAAGTCATGTAGACGTCTTTAATGCACATACCATAGGACATATACAAGTCAAGGATTTCATCAATATAAATCATGATCATAATTAACGACATATTATCATAGTCATTTTAACTTTTCATATTCAATAGATCATATAACATAACATACAAAACTCTTACCAATGATCCCATCCCCAACCTACAAGTGCAATGGTCATGTGAGGCCCCACAACCCCACACAACCAAATAGATAAGATAGGAGACCATAGGTAAAGCTTTGATTCTCTTACTTGTAACATAATTAGTCATCACTTCATATAGCAATATAACCCAATAGCATATTCATCATAATGACCAACATCAAATAAGTGTAATATCATGTATCATAAACATATACCTTTCATGTTATCATATTACATAAGAACAATCTCCTAGGACTTCCATTAGAGTCAACTTGTGCAATGTCTAGGTAGAGTCCCATACCCTTACCTCTACTAACTAGACTCCTCAAGTCACCCTAATCAACGTTCATTCACATTTATTTAATTTTACATGAGGGTACATAGGCCTTAACTGACATATACCATGTGAGGTAAACATGGAATCCAGTCTCATAAAACCCCACACCGAAAGAAGGTGGTCTACCGTCTAAAGTAGAACCTAAAAGGACATAGCTTTCTAGGTGGATCCACTAGCTAGTATCCTATGGTGGCAACATAGTTCAAGACCTAGGAGATTTATTAGATACCCATAGTTCCACATTACATGGCAGCCTCAATCTCATGAGAGTCATTGTGAACTTACCTTCCAACTAGGGAAGGGACACCTCTCATATCTAGTTTATCGGTGCTTAGATTGAGTCACTTTCTTTAATAACCTTTAAGTTTTCTTTTATCATAAACTTATAATAGGTCATAGGAGATTAACTCCTTGTATAAACATGATCATGATCTCTTTAGGATTAGATGAGAATTTCCTTTCATCGTAACCTTTCGTTTGTGAGATTAGCATATCATAAATTATCTTGTGTTAAGCATACAAGAGAATATCATAAACTTGCATTGTAGTATTCTTGTCATGATCTCACAAGTAATATGTTCACAGCCCAACAAATCCACATAGAAAAAGTTATGCATACTTTCACAACATATCATCATGATTTTTAGGCTAACATAAACACGTTGGAGTTATCACAACTTTAGAAGACATACCTCTTTCTTCCACGAACCTTATTCAAGAACTTTCGTTCAACATAAAATATTCATAACCATAAAATAGTAAAATACTCAATATCATAATCAAGAAAAACTATTAAAATCATATACAAGATCAATGCATAATGTAGGGTAAAGGATAAGGTTCATTTAAGAGTTCATTCTAGTCTTAGTTCTAGTCCATACGTTTTCATATTGTAAAATAGTACAAACAATCATAAGAAACAATCATGTAGATAAGAACATGCTTCACACGAAATTCAAACATAAATAAAAACATACTCATCCAATCGTGTGGAATAGACCATAGAAAACACTTACTTTTCATTGAAAATCATAAATCTAGGGTTAGGAAGAAAATCCGTTTCTTAGAATAAAAACCCTAGTATTTGAAGTTCTTGAAAACTTATCTTAAAAATACCTCTTGGGGAAAGGAATACCAAGACTAAAAAACCCATACCTTATAGATGAATAATCCGCGAAAATTGGATGAAAAGCTTGAGGTCTTCGTCTTCTTCCTTAAGCTCTTGTTATTCTTCAATGGAGTTTGTAGAAGAGAGTGTTGTTGAGAGAATGAGAGGAATTTCATTTGATCTGTTTTGGGACGTGTAAAAGAAGTGTAAAACTGACCTAATATCCGCATATAGTCGTCCTATGAATTACCCCAAAGACCCTCCACTTAAATCTTTTTTTTAATAAGTTAAATTATCAAAAATTCAACTTTAATGATTCTGGGAAGTAGTTGCGCGTCGTGGGGTCAAATGCCATCATGTTTATTGAATTTTGAGTTGAGGCAGTGAGGTGCATGTCATCCTCGTATCGCGAGACTGCCTCTAATATATTTAGTCAGAACACCTCATGTCCAGCTCGCGTTGCAGACTTTAAGTCCCAATGTTTTTCGCGCAGGCTTCTTTGGTACCTGCCTACCCATTTTGGGGTCCTCCCCAAGGACCCTTAGGTTTGTCCTTGAGGTGTCGTTACCGGAAGTTTGAACACTTTGTACTACATACCACCTATCCAAGGTCACTTTAAAAGTTTTGGACTTCATTTGAAAGTTCGAAACCTTCACCAAACGTAGGGACGTCAACTAGTTCAAGTTAGCTAGTTTCCGGACGTCAGGGTCTTTCTTAGTCATTTTGGCTCTAACCATTTCCTAAAAAGTTTATTAAATTAATATAGGTATGTAAACATAATTTCAAACATTATTTGATGGATTATTCTCTAGTCTAAGTCATGACATTTCCGGAGTGTTACATTATCCCCCCATAGAAATATTCGTCCCCGAATGACACTAAAATCTTTTGGAGGGTAGGAATAGACTTAATACTAGCAGCAAAACGAATCAACAACATAAATCATAATGAGTCGCAGCTCATAGGAGTATATTATAACTCCTTACAACATATACCGTAACATTACACATAGCACTCAATTCATGATACAAAACATATAAGAGCTCCATATTCCTAACACATAGTGAGGAATTTCCTTCTCAACCTTATCATAAGCTCAAAATGCATGAAAGAGTTACCATTCTATTGTTCTTCTCAAGGAAACAACTAAACAACAAAATGTCAATAAGACACATGCATACATATTTCACATAAGTGCAAGAATATAGTATGAAGGCATTTTCAAAGCTCTAATTGGTACAACTTTTACCAAACATGCACCTACTTAGGAAAACAAGTTAATTTCATGATTATTCATGAATTTCTCTATCAAGAAGAATGTCTAGCCTCAAGGAGTAAAAAGATTAGAGTAGCTGGTTTTATATCGGCTTCATCCTCCCATGTTGCACCCTCTACAAGATGGTTCCTCCAAAGAACTTTTACAGAGGCAACCTCCTTGTTTCTCAACTTCTGGACTTGGAGATCTAGGATCTCAACCGGAACCTCTTCATAGGAGAGGTTCTCATCCACTCCTAAACCTTCTATAGGAAGAATGGATACCGGGTCGCCTATGCATTTCTTGAGCATAGAAACATAAAATATCGAATGAACCGAAGCTAGTTCACTAGGTAGTTTCAACTCATAGGAAACCTTCCCAATTCATTGTAAAACCTCATAGGGACCAAAATATCAGGTACTTAACTTCCCTTTTCTACCGAATCTCATGACCCCTTTCATAGGTGAAAGACATTATCACCTTTTTCAAACTCAATATCTCTTCTTCTATTGTCGGCATAAGACTTTTGCCGACTATAGACTGTCTTCAATCTATCCCTTATGATTCGGACCTTCTCTATAACTTCATAGATAATATCCGGACCAATGAGTGAGGACTCACCAACGTCAAACCATTAAACCGGAGATCTACACCTTCTACCATAAAGAGTTTCAAAAGGTGCCATGGAGATGCTCGAATGATATTTATTTTTGTAAGTGAACTTAATTAAAGGTAAGTGATCATCCCAACTTCCCTTCAAATAAATGGCACAGGCTCTTAACATGTCCTCAAGGGTATGAATGGTACGTTCTGCTTGACCATCCGTCTGAGTATGAAAAGTGGTACTAAGTTTCACTAGAGTACCTAAATCCTTTTGAAAAGCCTTTAAAAACCAAGAAGTGAATTGTGCACCTCTATTTGAAATGATGGACAAAGGAATCCCATGAAGACTCACAATCTCATTAATGTAGATTCTTGCATAGTCTTCAGCCGTGTAAGTGGACTTAACAGTAATAAAATGGGTAGATTTGGTCAGCCTATCCACAATAAACCACATAGAATCATTTTGCTTTCGGGTTCTAGGCAACCCAACAACAAAGTCCACATTGATGGCTTCCCACTTCCATGTAGGAACATCCATGATTTGGGTTAAAATACCCGGTTTGAGATGCTCAGCTTTAATATGTTTGAAGTTTGGACACTTAGCAACAAACTCTTCTATGTCCCTCTTTAAACCATCCCACCGATAGACCTCTCTAAGGTCATGATACATTTTGGTGGAACCCGGATGTATAGAATAGTTAGAACCATGAGCTTCTTCTAGAATTCAATTTCTCAAATCCTCAAAATCGGGTACACATAATGTCCCGTGGTATCTAAGAACACAATCCCACCCTTGAGAGATGACTCATTGAGATTACCAATTACCAATTCCTTCAACTCCATCAATAGTGGATCAAGATGTTTCTTGGATTTCACCTCCACCACTAATGATGAGTCACAGTTATGATGGACCATGAAACCACCATTTGGAGAATCTTCTAACCGCACACCTAAGAGAACCAATCTATGAACATCTTTCACAAGTTATTTCTTCTCTTCCTCTACATGAAACACACTAGACATAGTCATTAGACTCAAAGCATACGCAACCACATTGGCTTTGCCGAGATGATAAAGGACACTCATGTCATAATCCTTCAACAATTCTAACCATCTTCTCTGTCGGAGGTTCAACTCCTTTTATGTAAGAACATATTGAAGACTTTTATGGTTAGTAAACACATCAACATGCACCCCATACAAGTAATGTATCGATATTTTCAAGGCAAAAACTACAACGGCTAACTCAAGATCATGAGTTGGGTAATTCTTCTCATGAACTTTGAGTTTCCTAGAAGCATAAGCAATAACCTTGCCATGTTGCATGAGGACATATCCCAAGATCACTCGCGAAGCATCAAAATACACTACAAAGCTTCATTGCCCTCCGGTAATGTCAACACCAAAGCGGAGGTAAGCTTATCTTTCAAATCTTGAAAACCTTTCTCACAAGCTTCCAACCACTCAAACTTCACCTTATTTTGGGTCAGAGCTGTTTGAAATCCATCAAAAAATCTTCTGTAGTAGCCGGTTAGACCTAATAAATTCCTTATGTGTGTGGGAGTCAAAGGTATAGGCTAGTTTTAGACCGAATCCATCTTCTTCGGATCAACCTATGCACCATCACCAGAAATAATATGGCCAAGAAAAGAAATCGACCTTAACTAAAATTCACACTTTCTAAATTTGGCATAAAGTTGGTGTTCTTTGGGGTCTTGCAAGGCTAATATCAAATGACCCTCTTATCATCTTCATTCTTATATCAAAATATCATCCATGAACACAATCACAAATGAGTAGGTGTAATCTCGGAGAACTCTATTCATTAGGTCCATGAACGCCGCCTAGGGCATTCGTTAACCCAAAAGACAACTAGGAATTCATAGTGACCATATCTAGTTCGTAAAGCTGTTTTGGGAACATCTTCTCCTCTCACCCTTAGTTGGTGACATCCCGACCTTAAGTCAATCTTGGAAAAATAACTAGAACCTTGGAGTTGATCAAAACCCTAGTACTTCAAGTTCTTGAAAACTTATCTTGAAGACCTCTTGGGGAAACGAATCCCAATAGTGAAAAACTCATACCTTATAGATGAAAAATCCACGAAAATTGGATGAAAAGATTGAGGTATTCGTCTTTTTTCTTAAGCTCTTGTTATTCTTCGATGAAGTTTTGAGAAGAGAGTGTTCTTGAGAGAATGAGAGAAATTTCGTTTGATCTATTTTGGGACGTGTAAAAGTGGTCTAAACTGACCTAATATCCATATATAGTCGTCCTATGAATCACCCAAAAGACCCTACACTTAAATGGGTCTTTTAAATAAGTTAAATTACGAAAAATATGACTTTAACAATTCTGGGAAGTAGCTGCGCGTTGAGGGGCTAAATGCCATCATTTTTATTGATTTTTAGTTGAGGCAGAAAGGTGCGTGTCAGCCTCACGTCGCGATGCTTCCTCTCAAATCTTGAGGCAGAACACCTTGTGTCCAGTCGCGTCTCACACATCAAGTGTCAATCTTGTTCGCGCAAGCTGCTTTGGCAGCCTGCCTACCCATGTTGGGGTCCTCCCCATGGACCCTTAGGGTGGTCCTTGGGGTGTCGTTAGTGGACGTTTGGACCGTTTGTACTGCATACTACCTACCAAGGTCACTTTATAAGTTTTAGACTTCATTTGACACTTCAAAACTTTTACCAAACATAGGGACGTCAACTAGTTCAAAATAGCTAGTTTCCGGATGTCGAGTTCTTTCTTAGTCATTTTGGCTCTAACCTTTTCCTAATGAGTTTATTACATTAATATAGGTCAGGAAACATCATTTTAAACATTATTGGTTGATTTATCTCTAGTCTAAGTCATAGAATTTCTGGAGTGTTACACACATATTGGAGACTCTTTTGGTCGGTAAAGATATCAACATGAACCCCATACAAGTAATGCCGCCATATTTTCAAGGCAAACACCACGCCCGCTAACTCAAGGTCGTGAGTTGGAAAGTTTTGCTCATGTACCTTAAGTTGCCTAGAAGCATAGGCTATCACTTCCCCATGTAGAATATGCACACACCCTAGACCCACACGGGATGCATCATAATACACAACAAACCCCTTTGTCCCCTCCGGTAAAGTCAACAATGGAGGGGAAGTAAACCTATCTAGGCCATTTTTTCACCGCCTCCTTTTTCATTGGATTAAGCTCAACTCCCTCACTAGAGATTACATGACCAAGGAATGTTAATGACCTCAACAAAAACTCGCATTTGCTATACTTGGCAAATAATTTATGATCTTTAAGTACTTGCAACACTACCCTCAAATGGTTCATGTGATCCCCCTCATTTTTCGAACATACCAAGATATCCTTAATGAAGACAATGACAAATAAATCTAGGTAATTTCGAAACACCCTATTCATCAGGTCTATAAATGCCTCCAGAGCATTAGCGAGACCAAAGGACATTACTAAGAACTCATAATGACCATATCTAGTCTAGAATGCCATCTTTGGTATGTCCTCACCTCTCACCCTAAGTTGTTGATACCCCGACCTCAAGTCAATCTTTGAAAAGTAGCTTGACTCTTGGAGTTGATCAAACAAGTCGTTAATCTGAGTGAAAGGATACTTGTTATTGATTGTGGCCTATGAGTTGGCGGTAATCAATACACATTCTTAAAGACCCATCTTTCTTCTTCAGAAATAATACTGGAGCACCCCATGGAGAAATACTAGGTCTTATGATGTCTTTGTCTAGTAAATCCTTGATTTGTGCCTTCAAATCTTTAAATTCAGCCGGACCCATCCGATAAGGAGGAATTGAAATGGGATTTGTATCCAGTAGCAAATCAACACAAATTAATTCCCCGTTCGGGAGGAATACCAAGAAGGTCATTACGAAAAACCTCCGGAAATTCACTCACTACGGGGACCGACTCAATGAGAGGGAATTTCGAAGTCTAGATCATGGACTCTTACAATGTGGTATAGAAAACCTTAAGATATAATTTTCCATTCTTTTAGGAAAGAGATGATACAACCTCTAGGAATAGAATTCCCCCCTTCCACACAATTACGAGTTCATTTGAAAAGTTAAACTTCACTATCCTTTTACTACAATCAATAGAAGCAAAGCAAGCATGCAACCAATCCATACCCAATATAACATCAAAATCAAGCATATCGAGTTCTACTAGTTCAACATAAAAACCTCTATTGGGATACATTATACAACAATTCCTATACACCCTTTTTTCAATAACCGACTCACCCAGCAGAGTAGACACTATAAAAGGTTCATGCAAAATTTCGGATAAAATAACAAACTTTCTAGATGCTAGAGGAGTAACAAAGGATAAGGTAGCACCGGCATCAAGTAAGGCATATACATCAATAGAGAAGACTTTCAACATACCGATCACCACATCAGGAGAATTCTCTTGCTCACCCCTTGAGCGGAGAGCATACAATCAGTTTTTATTTGGAGCCTCATTTGAACCACTCGCTTGAGCTTTAACACTAACCTTGTCTTGACCTTTCACATTAGGGCAATCCCTAACCTTGTGACCACTATTACCACAACCAAAACAATTGTTCGTCCCCTTAAGATAATCACCATAGTGATTCTTGCCACACTTTCCACAAGTTGGCTTCTCGCTTAGTGAATTAGTAGCTTTTCCCTTCTTGAACTTTTGGTCAGACACCCTATCACCACTAGCCTTTGGGAACTTGGAAGGAACATGACTTGAAACCCACTTCTTAAACCTAGGCTTGTCTTGTATCTCAAACCTATTCTTTAAAGAATCTCCATCAAAAGATTTTTCCCTCTTAGCATCTCTACTCTTCCTACTATTCCTTGCCTCTTCCACATACTTGGCATTCACTATAAGACAAGAAATGTTAATGTTGTCGTGTAGCATAGCCGAATGATACTCCTTTTGCAAATCATCCAACACGCCTGTCACAAAGCGACTCATTTTATCTGTAGGATCGGAAACCATAGAAGGAGCATACGTAGACAATTTAGTGAATTTCAAAGAGTATTCATGAACACTAATAACTCCTTGGCGAAGGTTGATGAACTCCACCACTTTAGCCTCCCTCATCTCCCTAGGAAAGAACCGTTCTAGAAAAGCGTTCTTGAGGATCTCTAAAGTCAAAAGACCACCTCTCAAAGGACTGTTATCTCTCCATTGAACAAACCATGCTTGAGCAACGTCCTTGAGATGATAAGTGGCCAACATGGCCTTTTCACTTGAGGACAACCCTATAGACAAAAGTATCTAATATACTTCATCGATGAATTTTTGGGGGTCTTCCTAAACCTTAGACTTGTATTAAGTAGGAGGGTTCATTCGATTAAAGTCCTTTAGATGGGAAGCCATAGTAGTGACTTGTTGATGAGAATGAGGTACAACCTCCCGGTTGGCTTGGGCCGTCATAGCTTGGGCTTGAACAGTGGCGACTTGAGCCAATTGGATGAGGGCAGCCCTTATATCTCCATCCGTCAAGGGTCGAGGATTGGCCGGAGCTTGTTCCATATTAGCATCTTCGTCAAGTGGGGGAACTTTCTAACCATGGGGAGGAACTCCCACATTGGCAATTTCATCTTCAAGTCTTCATGCGGCATTCCTTCGAGTCTTCGTTCTTCTTATAAGCACAACAATGGGATTAGATGTGAAAGCACACCTTAAGTATACTCTAATGGCACGATATAAAATTTTCAAGAATATACATACATACATATATATATATATATATATA
>NC_028643.1:15647637-15671537 GCF_001406875.1 Solanum pennellii
TATATATATATATATATATAAGTAAGATAGAACATAGTCTTAAGGATTGTCTCTCCATCTAAACAATCATAGCAATTTGGGCATAGCCCTACAACAATGTAAAGAAGCCAAATATAGGCTTATACAAATTGTACTCAAATGAAAATAGAATGAACATAAGAGTCTTAGGAAAGAAAATAGAGTTGTATCAAAAATTTTCGGATGCCCTCTCCCTTAATTTACAAAGCATTATATAGACGTGAAAAGGATAAGAGTAATCTAGTTCCTTGTATGTGATTGGTTGGTGCCCAAATTTTCATGATAAGGTATGGTCCGCTTTTGAAGAGATAAGATAAGTGGGGTCCACTACTCTTCTTCTTTTCCGAATAGTCCAAAAGACTTTTGGTGGTAGGGTCCATCTGATTTGTCGATAAAGATTCCGTATCTTTGAGACTCCTTTATCACTTTCTAGATAATTCCGATCTTTTGATCTCTATCTGAAAGATTATTTATTCCGATTTTTAATAACCTCAATTAAGATTACCCAAATGGATTCAAATAGGACCTTGCAAGGGCCTTAGGATTCATCATATCTCCGTTGTCGTCACTTTGTGACGAAGCTTCATCAAGAAGTTGCATAATAGCAGCTTCATCTGGGTCATAATCTAATTCTGATAATGCCTTTTCCAGTTTTTTCTTTAATTCATTCTTTGAGGGTGAAGGCCTGATTTGACTCTTCTTGGATGAAGATGATGGAGATTCCTTTTTAGCTGGAGACCAGCCTTTGACTCAGTTTTCTTTTGAAAGAAATTTGATCCTGTCAAAATCTGCAATAACAAACGTCCAGCTAATAATATAAGAAAGACGTTGCTTAGGCATAACTCGTTCAGTTCCACCAAAACAGATCCACCATTCGTAGAACCATCTTGGGATAACGGAAATTGCTACTTCCGGACAATATTTCACAAACCAAGTAAGAGTGGTTGGCCTAACATAAAAGAAGTTAGTCCAAGCATTTTTATAATCCTACCAATTATAAGTTTGTGGATTAAAACGTTTTGATAAGTTGATAGGGGTTTGTAAGTGGTCAACTTGCCACTCAAATTGAGATAACATCTTTTTAATAGTAAATTTTGAATAGGCAATGCTTTCCGGATCTGACTTATCAGCGAGTTCATGTTGAATCTCGATAGACCCTGTATCTACGAAATAAACTCAAAAAATCTCCTGGTTTTTAAGGAATTATCTATTTCGACGTAATTCCTGTTTAAGTAAAGGGGTTTCAGGAGGTGTTTAACCTCATAGTTTTCATATTCCTTGTCTAATGCAAGGATGGGGAAAACCTACAAAGAAACAACGTCAAATTTCTCCTTTTCTTTTGCAATAATTTTAACAGTATTCGGAGATATTGCCTCTACGAAGCTTTCTAGCTGCTTCATTGCATAACACTCACTTGTTTGAATTTGGCAAAATCTAAGTTTTCCTGATGGGGATGTTGAACTGGGCTGCTCTTGCTCCTTTTGAAAAGACTTTTTCAAAACAAGAATGTTTGAAGAAATACTTGATGGTAGTGTAAAGGGAACAATTGGAGCCCATTGGGCCAATGCTGAAAATCTGTTCTGGTTTTGTTCATCACTCAAAGGAGATGGATTATTTTTCCACCTGTCAAACAGAGGTGTACAAACGTGCCTTACTTTAGGTATAAAGTCGGTAACATAATTAAGGTTTCCTAAGAATCTCTGCAAATGGGTTTGTAAGTACCTTGATAAAGTCCTGAAAATATGATTTTTGTTTGAAACAGTTTTATCTTTTTAGCACTAATGACTAATCCATTATACTTAATAATTTTAAAGAAAACATTCAGATGTTTGAAACTAGAATCAATGTCCTCGGAGAAGATTAATATATCATCAATATAAACAATTGAAATATTGCTTATGTGATTAAAAATTGAATTCATGATATTTTGAAATTCAGAGGGGGCATTTTTAAGCCCAAAAGGCATTACACTCCATTCAAATTGTCCAAACGGGACATTAAAAGCAGTTTTATATTTATCTTTTTCGGAAATTTGAATTTGCCAAAAATCTGATTTTAAATCAAATTTGCTATAAATATTGGCTTTAAAAGTTTTTTTATAAGATCTCTTTTAGTTGGAATTGGATAGCGAATCCATTTCAAAACTGTGTTTAAAGGCTTGTAGTTTATAACAAGTCTTGGAGAACCTCGTTCTTGTTTAGCTGCATTATTAACATAAATTGCTGAACAACTCCAAGGAAATTTTGAAGGACGAATAATTTTATTATTCAAAAGAGTGTTTATTTCCTTTTTACAGATTTCCATAAGTTCATGGTTCATCTGAATAGGCCTAGCTTTTATAGAAATGGTCTTTTCATCAAATCCATCAATGTATGGTAAATATATAATGTGCGTCTTTCGAGACCAAAAAATGTTAGGAAATTCTGAGCAAATTTCTTTTTCGAAAGTTTTTTGAAGAGTGGCTATTTTAGCAACCATTCCTGGCTTTTTTTTTAAATTTGCTCAATTATCTTAATTTTAATTCCTCTTTAAGAAAACAAATCTGATTTATTTTAAATGCAGTTTGTTTATGCAAAAATTTACTTTCTTCAAGAGAAAGAGTTTTTATAAAAGGAAAAGAAATTTCTTTTCCCAAAATTTTTGTTTTGATTGAATCAAAATCTGAATATAGGGTTTTATTTGAGTAATAAAAGGAATACACAAAATAATATCTTCATTAATGTTTTTTTGTAATAACAAAATCATTAGCAAGACATATACCGTCATTGCAGATATGATCATTTGAAAGTTTATAATTTATACAGATACGCTCACCGGTCGCGCTGTATAACTTAGTAGTTCCCTTTTGAATGTACTTTGTAGAAATCAATCCTTCAACTATGCAATTTCTATCTGCACCACTGTCTAACAAGGCAATTTTGTTAAGTACAAAATTATTATTAATGTCTAGTTTAATCATAATATGAGAGCTCTGGGGTCTCACCTTTGTGATTAGACTAATACCTTCATCATCATTACCTTTGGGTGATGAAGGAATAGACTGGGAATCTTTAGTATTACCATCTTCATCATCCAAGATAACATGTTCTTTTCCTTTAGATGATATGGCAGCATCCTTTAAAAATTGTGCTGCCAAATTATATATCTCAATCTTGTTGAGACGTGACTTGACTTCTCTATCTTCTTCTTTAAGAAGATTGACTTCTGCACGTAGTTCATTTATAAAAAGATTCTTCCTTCTTATTTGTATATCGCTGCATGATTTTTTTCAAGCTAAAAGGAGTTACACTTGTTGTAACTTCCTTTTCCTTTCTTTTGACGACAAGCTTTTGAGTTCCAAAAGATAGCTTCTTCGAGCATCATCATCTTTGATATGCTCAATAGTCGCGAACAAGACTTCTACAGAATCTTCAGAGAGGACTTGAATAGATTGGTCGTCACAATGGACAAATGCTCCTTGGAAATTGCGTTCTTGACCACTATCTTTGAAGTTCTGGGCAACATTAAGAAATTCTTCATCTTCAGTTTCTTCATCTGAAAAGGAATCAGAATCTGATCCTGATTCTTATTCTTCCAAAATAGAAAGAAACTTGTTTTTAGTTTCTTCGTCTATTTCATGAAGATTGATTTTCTTCTTCTTTTTTCTATTTCTTGGACAGTCAGGAGATCTGTGACCCGTTTTGCCACATGTCCAACACTTATCCTCTTGAGAAGTGTTGTTAGAAGTTATCCTACTTCTTTTTTCTTTTGAACGAATTTTCTTTCGAGAGGATTCTTACGGTGCTGCGAATCTCCAGATCGTTCTTTCTTCGAAACCTTTCTTGCTGAAGGTGGTTTTAAACTTGGAAATCCAAAGTCTTGACAAAAGCTGCCAAGTTCGTTAGCTGAAATTTTTTTATCTTTCTTGAGCTGTTCTTTTAGCTTAAGATCTGTACATATCTCCATAGCTACAAAATGAATCACACTAGTAAGATCACTATAAGTAAGCTGGGAATTGGGGATTTTACCATCACAACGATCTCTTATTTTGGATCTGAACTTTTCTGCAAAATGAGGGGGTAAACCGCTAAGGAAACGTTCTTTCCAATAATCATTATTGCACTCATCTCTTAGAAAGACCTTAGTTATAAACATATCTTTAGACCACCTGAAATCAGTTAATTTCTTGTAGTATAGATTGTTTAATATTTCTAAACTTCTATCTTGGAAAAGTCGTGGTTCTCCCACGAAATGTTTAGCAATGCTGTAGAGTAGAGTAGCGGTTGCATCCTCAACCGCTTCTAAGGTCGTGGAGGTTTGTCCTCCTTCAGTCTTAACAATACTCTTGTTTGCTACAACATCAAGAATTTCATTTCTATTTTGTTCTGTGAGATAATTGTTCCACCAATTTCTAAAAGTACCTGTAAAATCTCCTACTAACCTGTTAGCTGCTTGCTTATCGGTAGCATTTTTCTATTTGTATGCTTTAATGTTCATGCCCATTTCTTGAAGTTTACTGTTGATTTGTCCATCTGCCATTCCATCAATATTCCATTCTGTTATTCCTGTACCATCTGCAACACTTTGGGTGTGCAAATTATTTTCTTTAAACTGGTTATCAGGAAAAGAAGGTCTGGGATAAAAGTTTTTGGAATAAGGAAGTCTATCCTTTATAGCTCCAACCTTATCACCTTGTGTAATCTTAAGCCTTTTGAGTTTATCATTAATCCTTTCTAGAATTTTAGGAGAGTTATTCAACTCACCTACTGGTTTAGGAAAGTCTTATGGAGAGAATTTATGGATTTTGAAAATAGGACTGTTTCTATATTGAAACCGCCTTTTGAAGAACTAGGTTTGTTATCAATTTGGCTGGTACCACTATAATTATACTTAGAATCCTCAATCTGTTTAGAAACAACATTAAGAAATTGGTTAGTATAATTATGCTCAAAAACTTTGTTGATTTCATCAATTCTTACAATGCTATTATCCTTTTGTTCTGAAGGTTTTTTGAAAGGCGCTGCTTTCAAAACATCTTTCCTGTAGGGGATGTTTATACCTTCAAAAGGAGGAGTAATACTTTCGACAACCTTATCTTTGGTATGCCACCTGTCTATCAAAATTTTAAACGATGAATTAGTTTTATCGATTTGGCCAGAACATTCAAACTATTTGAAGAATTCAATTTCAGTTTTGAATCTCTTCATGTCCTTGAACCATTTATCCCTAAATGAGATTCTTTGTTTTTCTGTGTATTTATCCGCATACCAAGCCTTTTTAAGAGAATGTTTAGAGCTATTCCACCATCTGTTGATTTTTATTTTATCAGGGGTGAAGTAATCTGAAGATTTGATAACTCCAACAGAATCATTTTTCTTATGTAAAGAAGGCTTCATTTTACTTGAAGAATGACTCCATGCGAAAGAAGATTCATAATAAACCTTGGGGATGGTTTGGGAAAAATCCACACTGTGGAACTTACACTGTTCTGAAACATCAGTGGTTTCATAAAAGTCATCTTCCTCCCGGGTTTTTGAAATAGAAGGTCTAGCCATATACATTCTTCTACTTGAAGACGCTTGGCCGAAAGAGTTGGATCTTAAAAACTTAAGGTTTATAGATCCATCTGCAAACTGGGTAACACTTTCTAGGGAAGACCTAGAAGGTTGTATAGGAAGAGGTTTAGTAATGGAATCAAATTTCCAACTATCATCTGAAAGAATTTCATCCAACTTTAGCACTCATGGACAAAGGTCGTGCTATGCTCTTGGTTATATTCCATAAGCATTGTAGCACGTTTGGTACTAGCGTTAATTGCTTTGGGGGCAATAGTGGTTTTCATTAGCTTATAATATACCCTGTATATTACAGCTAAATCTCTGGTTCCTTATTTTCTATTCATGTATTTGGTTTTGACGTTAAGCGTCAAAGTATCAAAAATATTAGGGTCATCTATTTCTATAGAGAAATTGGGATAACAATTAAAGTAAAATGGCCCATTAGATAGATTACTTTGTAAGATTCCTAACAGGGAATCATCAAAATTGAGAAGTAGAGCATCTCTAAGGAGTAAACAAATAGGAATATTTAAACCTTTACGGAAAAGAGGGTTAACAGCTACTTTAACGAGAGCAATATGAAGAAATTTAAATTCTTTTTTATATCTGTCTATATCAGCAACAATTAGCAATTTAATAGTCTCTAAGGAGTTATTAATTGCGGAAGTTGATTCACAAGTTTTAATATTATAATTTTTAAACAAATGAAAATTACCTATTTGGTAAATCTTATTAAAAGGTTCTTTAGGAATAGACTAATTTTGCAAACGATTTTTCTTCTTTAGAAAGAGATATATTAACAAATTTAACAATATTATTATTCATATGAATAACTAGCAGTTGTCTTAATGCATGATAGAACCTCAAGAATCAATAAGTGATTAGGATGATTTTAACTTAGTTCATCTTGCTTATGATATTATTAACTTTGATAAACATAATCTAAAGAAATTATAGCTTTGTTATTATTCTATTAATATCATAGTTAACTTGGATTAACAAATTATGAGCTATGGTTTCCCATTACCCATATTGAGGTTTCATCTCTGCATAAGTCTGAATATGCCGATTAATCTCCAACTTAAGGACTTGGTAAGCCTGAAACTAGATCATGGTAAGTCCGTAAGGCCTAAAGGGCAGGCAATAGATCTTTTGATGTTCCGTCCTGCAACATGACTTGCCAAAGATGAGTAAAATCCAATATGTTTGGAGTAATGGTTGAGTAATATGCAAGGCTATTTAATTGTTCAATCATTGTTAGTACTTTAGTTCTCCTACCTTCCCTATGTGGGAAGGGACACTCCTCAATCTAGTTCATTGGATGATAAGCTAGAGTCCCTTTTTGAAATGTGTTTAAGCCTTTAATTATCAATATAGATTAGTTTAGGTCATAGGGTCTATCCCTTGCATGATCATCATCATCAAGCTCAACAAGAATTGCATGAGTATAAGTCCTTTCATTACAATTCATATAAGTGAGATTAGCACATTAAAAAATATTATTATAATGCACATTCATAGTCATTACCATCCTTATAACACATACATCTTAATCAACCTCACAACATAGCCAAGACATTTCAATTCAACATCATACCACCCTATCAATACTAACACAAGGCTTAGTCCAATATAACATCATGACTTAACCACAATTAATCACAATTGGAAGTAAAAATAGAGATCATAAGAATTACCAAGTCTCCTCCATAGTTTATCATTTAGGTCTTACCATAAACCCTCAATTCAATCAAATTTAGATGTTACACATCATAACACAATAATCAACATGATATCAAGGCTAGAAGAGTCATTAAACCATAATTTAGTACTAAATGAAAGTTTAAGACAAGATATTTAGGTCAATTCTCATAACCTAGATCACTTCTCAAGAACTAGTATGAAAGGATACAAATCATCCTAATTTACTCATTATTAGTGTCACAACATTATTTTATATTGATTTAACCACTAATCAAGTAAATTAAATATATCACAACTTAATTTACATCAAGATCAAACCTAGGGTTACGGGTTAAAGATCATGTTCTTCTATTTAGATCAAACCATCTGAAATTATCATAATCAAGTTAAAATACATGTTAATATATTCATTATATCCTAATGAAACAATAAATAACTCAGTTCATAACATCAAAGTTATAATTTCATGAAACCCACTTGAAAACCCAACTTTAGAAATACTTTAAAGGACCCCTTTGAGGAAAGAAGTCTTAAAGGTGAATTAGATCCCATACCTCAACGTTTGATGAAGATTGAATTCTGAAATTGTCACTTTTTCAGCCCCCAAAACCTCCCCCTAGCTTGTCTTCAATGGTGTCTTCCAAATAGAGAGAGAAAGAAGAGAGAAGGAAGAGAGTTTATTTTGTGAGGTGTGTTTAGACTAATGAGGGTTGGGGTCTTTATATGGGGGGTTAATTGACCTAATTAGACTCCATTAAAACCCTAATTAACCATTTAACCACTTAACTAATTAAATGAACTAACTTAAAAATGTGCAGGAAAACTTGACCCTCACAGACGAAAACCCGTCGACAGGCCATCTGTGAATTGACGACTTGGTCCCCCCCGTCCTACACACTCGTTGTTTTGGTCAGAGAATTGTCCAGGAAAGGGCTTTCCCATTTTTTCTAAGTGTGTGACAAAGGTTTTCATTGATAACCCGTCGATCCACACACGACGCATTCGTTTGCCTTCTGTGGTTGCACACTTCCTGGGCAGTGTTGCATCCTACGTGCTTGAGTCCTCTCTAAGGGCCCTTGGTTGGTCCTTGGGGAGTCGTACTTGGAATTTTCTACCATGAATCACCTTAAACACATGTTATACACCCTTCTACCTAATTTCATGAATTTCCGACTCTAAAAATCTAATCAAATTGGCTAAGGCACGCTAGTACTTCCTTGAACCAAATCTCCAAACGTCATGGACGTTCTTAGATGTTTGATTTCTAAACCTCCTCAATGACTTATTTTGATTATTATTGTCCTAAAACAATATCTAGACCTCAAGACTCCTATATTAGTCTTTAAGACAAATCTTTGATTTTCAAAATGTTACATTATCCGCCCTTAGGAACATTCGTGCTCGAATGACATAAAATTCCTTTGGAAGGAATAGACTCAAGACTAGCAACCCAACCAACAACAATACATAACAACATAATTCATATAATTTAAACAAGGCAATTTTAAGACTTCAATTACCACACATAAAGCTCAAACACTTCATCGTGAGGAATTTCCTTCTCACAACACACATGAGCTCAACATACTTTACATGAGTCATTTAGCACAAAGTTCACTTATCAACATGACACATAACTTTTCACTAAGACTCACCATGTCAAAATGCACAACATAACTCAAACAAAACAAAAGGCAAAATTTCATGTTTTATGTGCCAAATGCAATGTAACTTACTGTAATGTGATTCAAAATGCAGATTTTTGCAAGATTTCACCAAAAATCAAGAAACTTCAATTTCTAGTAATATTTAAATTATATAAAAGAATTACTAACCTTAATTCTCAAAAATATAAGGGTAATGGGACTATATGTCGGCATCAGACTCCCATGTTGCACCCTTAACTAGGTGATTTTTCCATAACACTTTTACGAAAACCACCTCTTTTTTCCTTAACTTCTTGACTTGCCTATCAAGAATTTGAACCAGAATTTCCTAATAAGATAGGTAATCCTTGAAACTAAGACCGTCAATAGGAAGAATAGACTCAGGATAACCAATACACTTTTTAAGCATAGAAACATGGAAAACCGGATGAACTGAAACCAATTCACTAGGAATTTTCAATTCGTAGGCAACCTTACCAGCCCTTTGCTGGATTTCATAAGGACGCAAATAATGAGGACTCAACTTCTCTTACTTGCCAAATCTAACCACCCCCTTCATAGGTAAAATTTCTAAATACACCATATCACCCTCTTGAAATCTCAAATCCCTCCTCCTATGATCGGCAATAAGACTTTTGCCTACAATAGGCCATTTGTAATCAGTTCCTTATGATATGAACTTTCTCCAAAGTTTTATATTTCAAATCGGGACCAAGAAGCGAAGGCTTTCCAACTTCAAACCATCCAATAGGATACCTACACCTCTTACCACAAAAAGCTTCATAGGGAGTTATGGAAATGGATGAACGAAAACTATTATTATAAGCAAACTCCACCAAAGGCAAATGCTTATCCCGATTTCCCTTGAAATCAATAATACCAGCCCTAAGAGTATCCTCAAGGTTTTTAATAGTACGTTCTGCTTGACCATCCGTTTGGGGATGAAAGGTGGTACTAAACCTCACCTTAGTAACCAACCCTTTTTGGAATGACCTCAAAAACCTAGATATGAATTGTGCACCCCGATCCGATATGGTGGATAACAGAATACCATGGCTACACACAATCTCATCTATAAAGATCGTAGCATAATCTTCCGCCGAATAAGTAGACTTGACGGGAATAAAGTGAGAGAACTTGGTCAACCTATCCACAACCACCCATATAGAATCATATTGCTTTTGAGTCCGAGGTAAACCCACTAGAAAATCCATATTGATGTCTTCCCACTTCCAAGTAGGAACTTGGATTTCTTTTAGTAAGCCACCCGGCTTTGATGTTCGGCTTTTACTTGTTGGCAATTGGGACACTTAGCGACGAACTTGTTTATGTCCTTCTTCATTCCTTCCAACCAATATACTTCCCTAAGGTCATGGTACATTTTCGACGAACCCGGATGAATGGAGTAGTGGGACCCATGGGATTCCACAAAGATCCGATCCGTTAACACATCGATATTTGGAAAACATAGTCTTCCTTGGCACCTTAAAATACCATCCCCCCTAGGGAGAATGTCTCGTTAAGCTTTCCAAGGACCGATTCCTTGAACTCCATCAACCATTTGTCAAGGTGTTGTTTGGACTTTACCTCAACTACTAATGATTACTTGGAGTTGTTACGAACCATGAAACCACCATTCGAAGAATCTTCCAACCTTACCTCCAACCTAGCCAACCTATGTACATCTTTCACTAAGTCTTTCTTGTCTTCATCAATGTGGGATACACTACCCATAGTCATACTACTTAGGGCATCCGCAACCACATTAGCCATGATTGGGTGATAGAGGACACTCATGTCATAATCTTTCAACAATTCTAACCATCTTATTTATCGGAGATTCAACTACTTTTGGGTAAACACATATTGGAGACTCTTACGGTCTGTAAAGACATCATCATGAACCCCATATAAGTAATTCTTCCATATTTTCAAGGCAAACACCATGGCTGCTAACTCAAGATAATGAGTTTGATAGTTTCGCTCATGTACCTTAAGTATCCTAGAAGCATAATATGTCACTTTCCCATGTTCCATAAGCACACACCCTAGACCCACACGGGATGCATCACAATACACAACAAAACCTGTTTTACTCTTCGGTAATGTAAATAACGGAGCAGAAGAAAGCTATCTTTCAACATTTGGAAGCTTTTTTGACATGCCTCTGAACACTCAAATTTCTTACTATTTCGGGTCAAAGTAGTCAAGGAAGATGCAATGGGTGCAAAACAATCCACAAACCTCCAATAATAACCCTCTAAACCCATGAAACTCTTAATATCAATTGAAGTCAAAGGTCTAGGCCAGTTTTTCACCGTCTCCTTTTTCATTGGACCAATCTCAACTCTCTCACTAGAGATGATATGACAAAGAAATGTCACCGACCTCAACCAAAACTCGCATTTTCTATACTTGAAAACAATTTATGTTCTTTAAGTACTTGCCACACTACCTCAAATGGTTCATGTGATCCCTCTCATTTTTTGAATATATTAAGATATCGTCAATGAAGACAATGACAAATAAATATAGGTAATTTCAAAATATTCTATTCATTAGGTCCATAAACGCCGCTGGAGCATTATGAGACCAAAGGACATTACTAAGAGCTCATTATGACCACATCTAGTACAAAATGTCATCATTGGTATGTCTGACCTCTCACCCGAAGTTTATGATACCCTGACCTCAAGTCAATCTTAGAAAAGTAGCTTGTCCTTGGACTTGATCAAACAAGTCGTCAATCCGAGGGAGAGGATACTTGTTCTTTATTGTGACCTTATTGAGTTGCCGGTAATCAATACACATTCTTAAAGACCCATCTTTCTTCTTCACAAACCATACCGGAGCACCCATGGAGAAATGCTAGGTCTTATGAAGCCTTTGTGTAGTAAATCCTTGAGTTGTGCCTTCAGCACTTTTAATTAGGCCGAGTCCATCCGATAAGGAGAAATTAAAATGGATTTTGTATCGAGTTGAGAATTAATACCAAATCAATTTCCCGTTCGGGAGGAATACAAGGAAGGTCATTAGGAAAAACCTCCAGAAATTCACTCACTACGGGGACGGACTCAATAGAAGGAATTTCTAATTCTAGATCTTAAACTCTTACAATATGGTATAGACAATCTTTATAGATCATTGTCATGCTTTTATACAAGAGATGATACGACCTCTAGGAATAGAATCCCGCCCCCCTTCCACTCAACAACAAGTTCATTGGAAAGTTGAACTTCACCGCCCTCCTCCTACAACCAATAGAAGCAAAGAAAGCATGCAATTAATCCATACGCAATATAACTATAGGACAATTCCTATACACCCTTTTTGCAACAACCGACTCACCAATCGGAGTAGACACTATAAAAGGTTCATGCAAAGTATCGGGTAAAATATCAAACTTTTTGGCTAATAGAGGAGTAACAAAGGATAAAGTAGCACCGGGATAAAATAAGACATCTACATCAATAGAGAAGACTTTCAATATATCGTTCACCACGTCGGGATAAGTCTCTTCGTCACCCCTAGAGCGGAGAGCATAGAAGTGGTTCTTCTTTGGATCCTCATTTGAACCAATCTCTTGAGATTTACCACTACCCTAGTCTTGGCTCCTCACATTAGGTCAATACCTAACCTTGTGCCCGCTTTTACCACAACCAAAACAATTTTCCGTCCCCTTAAGTCAATCACCATAGTGCTTCTTGCCACAATTTACACAATTTGGCTTCTCGGTTGGTAAATTAGTACCTTTTCCCTTCTTGAACATAGGATTAGACACCCTATCACCACTAGCCTTTCGGAACTTGGAAGGAACTTGACTTGAAACCCGCTTCTTAAACCTAGGCTTGTCTTGTGTCTCAAGACTATTCTTTGAAAAACCTCCATCAAAAGATTTTCCCTCTTAGCATCTCTACTCTTCCTCCTAGTCCTTGCCTCTTCCGCATGCTTGGTATGCACCATAAAATGAGAAATGTTCATATCGTCGTGTAGCATATCCGAATGACACTACTCTTGTAAGTCATTCGACACTCCCATCACAAAGCGGCCCATTTCATCTCTAGGATCAGAAACCAAAGAAGGAGCATATTTGGACTATTTAGTGAATTTCAAAGAGTATTCATGAACACTCGTACCTCCTTTGTTAAGATTGATGAATTCCACCACTTTTGCCTACCTCATCTCCCTAAGAATGAACCGATCTAGAAAAGCATTCTTGAAGATCTCCCAAGTTAAAGGACCACCTCTCAAAGGCCTATTATCTTTTCATTGCACAAACCATGCTTGAGCCACGTCCTTGAGTTGGTAAGTGGCCAACTCGGTCTTTTCACTTGTGGACAACACCATATCCAAAAGTATCTTATAGACTTCATCGTTGAATTCTTGGGGTTCTTCCTCAACCTTCGACCCGTAGAAAGTAGGAGGGTTCATTCGAGTGAAGTCCCTTAGACGGGAAGCCATAGTAGTTACCTGTTGAGGAGGACGGGGTACAACCTTCTGGTTTGCTTGGGCCATCATTGCTTAGGCTTGAACAGTGGCGTCGTGAGCCAATTGGATGAGGGAATCCCCTATATCTCCATTGGTCAAAGGTGGAGGATTGAGCGGAGCTTGTTCAATATTAGCATCTTATTCAAATGGGTGAACTTGCTCACCACGGGGAGGAGCTACCGCATTGGAAATTTCCTCTTCAAGTCTTCGTGCCGCATTCCTTCTAGTGTTCGTTCTTCCTATAAGAACAACAATAGTATTAAATGCAAAAGCACTAAGTACACTGTAATGGCACGATATAAGATTTCCAAGAAAATTAGAGTTTCCTAGGCATCTTGTAGGTTCCTATCCATAAGTATGGCACGCTTCACAATTATGAACACGAACTTACATAGACGTTGCTGAGAGAGACATCGACTCTTAGATAATTCAACATCATGCTCTGATACAAAGTGTGTCACATCCGGATTTACCCCCTAGTCGTAACTGGTGTCATTCTCCTCTTTGAGGACTAAGACTAGCCTCTTAGTTTACATAATCACATTCATAAGTCAAATTTAGCAGAAAAACTAAAAACTTTTATTATTTATACTTGGAGATTTAAATAGACCTCTACATACACATAATATATATATTGTGTATACATAGATCCTTCGTATATGAAGGTTACATAGCCTTCTACTTTTATTGCACACACACACACACACACACACACACACACACATATATATATGTATATGTATATGTATATGTGTATATATATATATATGTATATATATATATATGTACATATATATATATATATATATATATATATATANTAATGTGAAATTTAATGGTGCCTTTAAGAACTCGTTGGAAATTAAACTCTCATCCCTTAGAATGCAACTTGAGTAGTAGCAACCTAATAAAGTACAAAATTATTAGAAAAATATATTTTTAAAAATGCAAGTACAATATGCAAAAAGCTCCAGGAATAAATGGGGAAGGAAGGTCGTTAAGAAGAATCAGTCTCACGGTTATTAGGTTCTTGAAGGAAAGAATCAGTAACAATATTTAGATGTGTTGTAAGATTGAATTATCTAACATGTACCAATAAAATTATGTATATTACCAAATCTTACATCATGTATAAGGTTCCTCGACAAATCTGAATGTACCCCCAAATAATTCTATCCGCATGATATGATTTTTTCAGTTGAGAGGAAGAACAAGGAAAATGAAGACATACAGTTAGTACATCAGCTTGTTTGATCAATCATATTCGAACTTTACTTGGTATGATGATAACAACATGATGAGCCAGACCAAAAGTTGCGGAGATGCTCAGTCTTCTTGCAAGTTGTAAAACTTCATCCTGAGTGCCAAATGGATCATCTATTTTCCAAAGGTTTTTTTTAATTAACATGTTGAATGCCATTTAACTCAACCAATATCCCCCTAACAAGTCAACAACGGTGATCATCTATTTCCCAAATCCGTTTTTATTGACATAGTGAATGCCATGTAACTCGAAGCAATAGCTCCCTAAGTAGTGGCGGATCTAGGATTTTAAAGTTGTGGTACTCTGTTAGCTTAATTGTGGCAGAGAAAACTTTCACTAAAGGAGTTCAAATATATATATATATATATATATTTATATTTATATATAAGATAGAACATAGTCTTAAGGATTGTCTCATATCATACCATCTAAATGATTATAACTATGGGCATAGACCTACAACAATGTAAAGAAGCTACATATAGGCTTATACAAATCGTACTGAAATGAAAATAGAATAAACATGAGTCTTAGAAAAATAAAGCTACTCCATAAGAAAGATATTGTCATCGCCGTAGGAAAGTGAGGACCTACCCACTTGGATGGTAGAGAATATCCAAGTCTTCTTCAACTCGTCTCTAATGAGCATTTAACGACTGGAACCTAAAATGATTTGGAAAAAGGGTGAAAATGGGGTTAGTACTCCACTTGTACTAAGTATGAGACCACATGCACATATAAGCTCAATACATAAAAAGGGACATTTAGTTAAATCATGCTATTTTACCCCTTTAAAATGTCTTATGCAAAATCAAGCAAGTCATACCAAGTTACAAAACATGCTTACTAACTCAAACAAGTAATATGCATATCATCATAGTTAAACCCATAATCTACTACAACCAGTCATCAAGGAATGGCATCACATGCATGAAAAAGAGTACATTTGATTATAATAAAGCAAGACAATTACCCATGAACCCCTATCAAGTCAACAAGTGCAATGACCAAGCAAAGCCCATAACCTTACTCAATCAAGTAACCCAATATGAGTCATGACTAACACCCTAATTCATATAACATGGCATTTAGATATACAGTTCATCTTACTTTAACAATATAAACCAACATATACTTATAAGTGAACTAGTCAACATACAGTATTAATAATGTTAAAGTCTTTCATATACATATCATAAATCATCATAAACACAAACGTACATAAGACAACCTCCTAAGACTCGCCTCAAGGCTACTAGTGCAATGTTTAGGTAGAGTCCATACCCCTACCTGAACTAAGCTAGACCCCCTTAGGTTATTCTAGTTAAAGTTTAATCCTTTAATTCATTTTACCTTTTAGGAACATCTTCCTTTAACTGACATAGATCACATGAGCTAGTGAGGAATCCGGTGTCATGAACCCTACAACAAAGAGAGGGCAACATAGTTCATGAACTAGGAGTTATAGTTGGGGCCCTCTTTATGATCCATGCATTGTAGTCTCCAATCTCAAGAGTACTTTAGTGCTCCGACCTTCCCTATGTGGGAAAGGAAGCTCCTTAATGTAGTTCACTCGGTGCTAAGCTAGAGTCCCTTTTTTAAATGTCTTTATGCCTTTAATTATCAATCATAACTTAGTTTAGGTTATAGGGTCTACCCCTTCTATAATCATCATCATCAATAGCTCAATAATAATTGTATGAGTATAAGTCCTTTCATTACAATTCATATAAGTGAGGTTAGCACATTAGCATTTCATATCATAATAATGCACATTGATAGTCATCAACATCCTTATAACACATACACCTTAATCAACCTCACAACATATTCAAGAAATTTAAATTCAACATCATACCACCCAATAAATCCTAACACAAGGCTTACTCCAATGTAACATCATGAATTAACCAGAAAAAAACACAATTGGAAGTAAAGATAGAGATCATAAGACTTACCAAGTCTCCTTCGTAGTTCATCATTTATGTGATAGCATAAACCCTCAATTCAATCCAATTTATATGTTCCACATCATAATTCAATAATCAACATGATAACAAGGCTAGAAGAGTCACTACACCATAATTCAGGACTAAATCAAAGCTTAAGACAACATAATTAGGTTAATTCTCATAGCATATTACTACTTAAGAATTAGTAAGAAAGGCTACTAGTAATCCTAATTTGTTAATGATTAGTGTAGAAAATCATCTAATAGTGATTTAACCAATAATTAAGTCAATTGAATCAATCACAACCCAATTCACATCAAGATCAAACCTAGGGTTTAGAGTTAAGGATCATGTTCTTCTATTTAGATTAAACTATCAAAAATTATCATAATCAAGTTAAAATACATGTTAATATATTCATTATATACTATAGAAACCATAAACAACTCAGTTGATAATATCACATTCGTAATTGAACGAAATCCACTTGAAAACCCAACTTTTAGAAATACTTTGAAGGACCCCTTTGAGGAAAAAAGTCTCAAAGGTGAATTAGATACCAAACCTCAATGTTTTTATGAAGATTGAATGGTGAAATCTTCCCTTTTTCAGCCCCCAAAACCTCTCCCTAGCTTGTCTTTAATGGTGTCTTCCAAATAGAGAGAGAAAGAAGATAGAAGGAAGATAGTTTATTTTGTGAGGTGTGTTTAGACTAATGATGGTTGGGGTCTTTATATGGGGAGTTAATTAACCTAATTACACTCCCTTAAACCCCTAATTAACTATCTAACCCCTTAACTAATTAAGCGAATTAACTTAAAAATGTGCAGGGAAACTTGACCCTCATAGATGGAACCCCATTGACGGGCTGTCTGTGAGTCGAAGACTTGGTCCCCCTCCGTCCCGAACACTCGTAGTTTTGGTAAGATACTTATGCTGGAGAGGGAATTCCCATTTTGTCTAAGTGTGGGACGAGGGTTGGCATCGACACCCCATCGATCCACACATGAGTCGTCGTTTGCCTTCCGTGATTGCACACTGCCTAAGCATTGTTGCCTCCTATGTGCTTGGTTCTTCCTTAAGGGACCTTGGTTTTTCCTTGGGGAGTCCTACCTGGACGTTTCAACTACAAATTACCTTAAACATATGTTATACACCCTTCCACCTAATTTAGTGAATTTTCGACTCCAAACAGCTAGTCAAATAAGTTAAGGCACGCTAGTACTTCCTTGAACCAAATTTCCAAACATCATGGACATTCTTTGACGTTTTGGTTTCTAAACCTCCTAAATGACTTATATTTATCATAGTCCTAAAAACAGTGTCTAGACCTCAAGACACCTATGTCAGGCTTTAAGACAAATCTTGGAGTTTAGAAAAGTTACAAAATGGCCCATACCCACCTCTCTAATATATATCAAAAGTTTCTTGGGTTTGGATGGTTATTACAGAAGATTTGTTGAAGGAATTTATGCATAGCATCCCTCTTGATAGAGTTAACTCTGAAAAGGTCAAGCTTTAGTGGTTATATGAGTGTGCGAAAAGCTTCTCAAAACTAAAACTAGGGTGCTACAGCTCTGGTCTAGACCCTACCAGATGGTTCAGACATTTATGTAACTTATTGTGATGTATACAAGGTTTGCCTCAGTTATGTGTTAATACATCAAGGTAAGGTCATAAATTTTTCTTCTAAAACACTTAAGATACAAGAGAAGAACTATTTCACTCATGACACTGAGCTTGTAGTCATAGTATTTTCCCCAAAAATTTTGATACATTACTTTGGTGTTCACGTGGATGTGTTCAAGTATCATAAAAGCCTCTAGTATGTGTTCACCCAAAAAAAGTTGAATCTTTGTCATAGGAGGTAGCTTAAATTCCTCAAGAACTATGATATGAATGTGCTTTACTATCCTTGTAAGGACAATGTAGTAGTGGTTGCTCTTAGAAGATTATTTATGGATAGTGTAGCATATGTTGAGGAAGAAAAGAAGGAATTATCCAAAGAAGTTCAATTGATTACACGCTTAGGAGTTTACCTAATGAATATATTTGTTGATGGTGTGATAGTGCATAATGGGTCAGAGTATTTATTGGTAGCGAAGGTTAAGGAAAACCAAGATAGTTATCCTATATTGCTTCATTTGAAAGGTGTAGTTCATCAGTAGAAAGTTGAGGTTGTCTCCCAAGGGGGAGATGGTGTACTTCGTTACAAGGGTTGGTTATGTGTTCCTAAGAAGGGTGAGTTGAGGCGGTAGATCCTTATAGAAGCCCATAAATCTAGGTATTCCTTTCATCCAGGTTCTACTAAGATCTACCATGATCCGGGATGTTTTTTTGTGGAAAGGCATGATGAGGATGTAGCAGACATTTTGGCTAGAGTTTCATAATTGTCGAAGGTTATGCTGGAACATCAACCTGCAAAAATGACTCAAATAGATTAACATTCCTACATGGAAATGGAAAGTGATAAACATAGACTTAATTACGGGTTTACGTCGTACTCGCAGGTATCATAACTCTATTTGGGTGATAGTACATAGAGTTACTAACTTCAGTCATTTCTTAGTTATGAAGACTAAAGCTTCAACAAAGGATGGTAAGGTAGAGTGTACCATCAATACCATTTCTGTAAATTATTTAAGAAAGGTCTTGATACTTAGGTAAATCTCAACACGACATTTCATCTCAAATGGATGGTAAGGTAGAGTGTACCATTAATACCTTATAGGACATGTTGAGAGCTTGTGTGATCGATTTAAGAGCAGTTGGGATGATCGTCTACCTATCGTAGAGTTCGCCTATAATAATATATTTAATTCCAACATTCAGATGTCCCCTTATGAGGCATTATATGATCATAGATGCAGATCTCTGGTTGTTGGCTCGCAGTAGGTGAAATAGCAGTGATTGGACCAGAATCAGTTTATGAGGCTATGGAAAAAGTTTAGCTCATCAAAGATAGACTAAATATAGCCCAGAGTCATCAAGAGTCTTATGTATATGTGAGGAGAAGGGACTTAGAGTTTGAGATTGATGATTGGGTTCTCCAAAATTTTCACTTATGAAGGAGGTGATGAAATTCGGCAACAAAGAGAAGCTTAGTCCGGGATATATAGTTCCTTATAGATTCGTAAAAAAGGGTTGGTAAAGTGACTTATGAGATAGAGCTGGCAATAATTTAGTAGGGTTCATCCAGTCTTGAACATTTCCTTGTTGAAAAACTGTGTGGGTGATCCGTCATCATTAGTTCCATAAGAGAGTGTGTCTAAGAAGGATACTCTCACTTATAAAGAGGTTTCAGTTAAGATTCTTAGCCATCATATTTGTAGGTTGAGTACTAAAGAAGCCACTTCAGTGAAGGTTTGGTGGAGGAATCGGTCCGTAGAGGGAGCATTTTCAGAAGTAGAAGCAGCCATAAAGGCCAAGTATCCTCATCTCTTTCCTTCTGATTCCATTTCAACTTTAGATGGTAGTTCCTCTCCAGTCTCTTAGTTCAATATTGCATAAAATCAGTCTTCGTATCATGTTACTTCAGTTGTTCTTGCATTGTTAGCACAATTGATGCTGTTGGAAATCATTTTAGTTAGACTTTAGTTTCAAGTACTTTGTGTCATGGATTGCAGCTCATTCCCTCCTCATCCAACTAGTTTAGACTTCATTCAAGGACTAATGTTTCCAAGGGAAACATAATGTAACAACCTTGATTCGAGAATGGGAAAAATTCAAACTTTTCAGAACTTACAAGTGTCATTGATGGAGGCCACCTACGGACCGTAGGTAGGACCGTAGACAGTAGGTGTGGCCCGTCGATTGGGCACCTAGAATTCCCAGAAAAATCTTATCCAACAAGGCCTACGGACCATAGCTGGGACCATGGTTATTGGTTCAAGTTCCTAGTTCCCCATCTCTTAATCCAGATGACAAACTTAGAGGACGGACCGTCTATCAAGCTACGGTCTGTTGGTCAGGTCTGTTGATCATCCAATTGAATTTTAGTTTAAGGGCAGTTGGGATATTTCCTAATTATTGTATCCCTAAACTACGTTGTTCTGCTAAGTTTTAGCCTCGTATTCAAGTGAGATTTTATTGTAAGCAATGCATCAATAAAATTAATGAAACTTATAGCAAAAAGAGATGAAATAGGCACTAGTTTTCTCAAGAACACAAAACAAGTTTTCTTCAAATTCAACCACGAAATCGAAGGAATTCTAACTGAAATTCGTCACCATGCATATGAGATTTCACTAGTAGATTCCTTTCGTCCACTATGTTTTAGAACTAAGTCAAATTCTTGATTCTCTATATCTTGCTTAGACCTAGGGTTTCTAAAACCATAGGCGTTGTTGTATAGTTTTTATATTATTCGTAATCAATCTATAATATTTCCGTGAAATTGTTGCTTAATTCATCGCATGAAACAAAGAACCCAGTTGTGTAGGTTTTTTTAGTTCATGAATTACCATTGCCAAGTCAGTTAAACAAATAAACATGATCCAATTATTGAGTGTTAAAATATTTGTTCCTAAATGTTTCATTCAAAGATTTTCATGATAGAACATTGAGATATCTAGTATTTTAGTTAAGTTGTGTCATATACATTTCAAGTTGGGAGTAGGCTTAACACCGAGTTGGACTAGGTTTCTGCGTATCCTTGTAGTCCTAAAACTACGTACCCCCTCAGGAGTATAAGTCCCCTTAGTAAGCATCAAATTTAGTTATCATACAAGTCATGCGTTTATACTCCTTGCAAGATATATTAGGTCCTCTCAATGGGCGTTTACATTAGACTGCGCATTCAGCTCACGTGGTTTTATGTCCATTAATTGTAGCTCGACTAGTTAGACTCCAGTGCATTGGACCCCAGTTTTCAGTTATACATTAGTATTTAGTCTGAACATGTCATGTTGATGATTAGTATTTAATCAGTACATTTAGTTCAAATCATTTCAAAATATTTAATTATTTACATTATGTTAAGATAATGTCATTGCTCAAATATGCTTTGTTCAATTTTCATATTTTTCAGTTACATTCTATATCCTGCATTCTCAATAATTTCCAAGTACTAAAGAATACTCTACTCAGTTCCTCAACATTCGGAATGCACTTCGATCTATTTGGGATATATACTTAACAACTTTAGTGCTGAGTCCTAATACATCGAGGACAATAGGCATGTTTTCCATTTCAGTCTTTTAATATCAGTTTCAATTTTTTCTAGTCTTAATTGGGGCATGTCCCAGCAACTCCAGTCAGTAAAGGATTTTTCTGACATAGTATTTGATTCAACTTTAGTTTGGAGTAAGTTTTTTAGTATTTTCGAAATCTTAGTATATTTTATATATTCATACCATTATTAGGTATTCCAATCTTTATCTCATCTTTATAGCTTCCATATATTATGTTTTATCAAGTTGTTTATGTAGCCTTATGATATTTCATATCAGGGTTAGCTTGGGGTCACTCCTGATCTTAGGTCTCGTGTTTATGTCAAGGGGTATCCTCGGGGCGTGACACTCGCCTTCCACGATGAGTAGTATTGTCCTTTAAATAAGGGTGGTCTATTTATTTGTTGTCTTTGAGTGTGTCCAAGAGGAGGTGCATAATTCATAGTAATCTTACGATGAGTTAGTAGACTCTTGATTAAAATAACTCACTTCAATACCAATTGTTGGGATTGTGACCTTTGTAATTCTTCTAAGGACCGTGTTTAAGCTATCTGATCATAGAATGTTTAGTAATTCAAAGTAAGCATGTTTGTGTTTGCCAACCTATTTCAATTTCAAACCTTTATTAACTAAAAAACTTCAAACTACAAAATATTTCTAACTAATGTAACTTAAGGAGTTATAAACTCTAATTCATAGACTTAGAACACAAATCCGCATGTTTATGTCCTCCCGAATCTTCAAGTGGCCCCTACTCGAAGATCCAACCTTAATAAAATTCAAAACCAACCAATTACAACAACCTAACGTACGAATAAAAAAAAATCGAATAAAACTCTTCAGTTGTGTATCTTTGAGGCACTTCAACAAACCTTCAATAAGAACTCTCTCAAGATTATCTTATACTCATGTCTCTCAATGTAAGTGCACGAAATTCTTTGTATAAAATTTTTTAGTAATATATATATATATATATATATATATTACTAAAAGCATGAACAAAAATGTTGAAAGTCGAATTACGGTTTTACCCTTTTATACAAATTAGATTGTTATAAAATTTTTAAATATTTAATTGTATAAATTTAATTAAATGTTAATGACTTTTAGACTTCCGAAGATTAATTCTTAATTAAATATCTAATCAATTAATATTTATCATCTATAATCCATACGTATATAATAATTATAATTTTTTAAAGAAAAAATCTTCTCCTCAATTTCTTTACTTTTCCACTTTTTCCTTAATCCGTCTCATGAATAATATGATTGATGTGGATAAAGTAGTATCCTTTAGGATAAATAACGAAATTTTATTATTTAAAGGGTGCAAATCTACAAAATGGAGAAGTACATTGATAATGTCCTCTTGACTATTATTAAAGAATGACTCTAGCTTCACAAATTTAAATTTATTAATGCTTAATTACACGATAAGAACTTTAGTTGTTCTTTCTACATTATTTGCTAACTTTAATTTCTTTTTCATATTCTTCATTTATTTATTATTATTATTTAATTAATTATTTAACTTTTATATTTTTAATATTCATAACTCTCATCTTTTCATATTCATAACATCGAAATATTTAAACTAAAACTTTAAGATATCTTTTGATATTCCTTCTATTCTATTTATATAAATTCAACTTCATTATCTCATGAAATCCCTACAAGATTATTAGGCTATTATTTTTATTCTATAGTAAAAGTAGATGATGAAGACTCTTGAATTTTGATAGGATATGAAAGGAGTCGATAAGAACTCAGAGAGTTATGTACTAATTTGTACTTATTTTTTCACCTATATATACATCAATCTTATAATAATAATGTCTATATTGTATTTTTTTTCTTAAATATTCTGTTTCTTTTTGTTTTTTTTTCCTCTTGTAAGACTTCTTAATTTAATTTTCTATGAATATTTTATTGCCGTAAGTATTTATTCTTATTTTGTAATTGTTACATTTTACTATTCATCACAATTTATGTATATATTTCCATGAGATTTTAATCGTTCTAACGTATCTATAAAAATTTACATGAAACACACGTGCGAAGCACGTCTTCAGAAACTAGTATATATATATATATATATA
>NC_028643.1:15671765-15685393 GCF_001406875.1 Solanum pennellii
TATATATATATATATATCAAACAACCTTTCCATTTTTGTGTCTAACTCACTAAAGTTATAGTGGTTCCTTTTCCTTGTGTGATTCAGAGTTCCCCAACACTTGCATCTTTTTCGGCTCCAAGTCCTATTCATACTATGTTATGTAAGATCGCATTGAGTCAACCAATTCCATGCATTATTTTTTTTTACTTTTTCATTCTACAAAATCTTCATTTACTGAATCCAACATAACACACATTAAAAATAGATGATTATAAATTCATGTGAGATTATTACGATCCAAATGTAAGGTCATAATGACCTACCTTGTGAGATTATCCAGATCCAAAAAATAAGGTCATCATGAAACCTATCTTAAACCTTTTATAGGTCATATTATCATCCATTCAACACAACACACAATAAAATATTAAAGAACAAAGGAAAGGTGGTAGATACCCACCTTTGGTCAAAACCATCGGTGGTTACCTAAAGTTTGCACCAACTTTTACTTAGACACCTCAACTAGGCTTTATTCATTTTTGACACCTCATGTATGATCCTACCGTGTCACTTTGACACATTTTTTACAATCAACAATAATATTTAGGAGAGTATAACACACTCGCCGATGATGTATCTTTGTAATGAATTATATGAAGACATGTGGACAATATATCATTAATATGTATGAAATGAGATATGATGAAATAAAAATACTTTTAAAACTATTCAATCAATATATTCTAAAATTAAATTTTAATAATTAAAATATTAATTGCAACACCTCTTTGTTCTCAGCGTCTCCATCTATACTACCACCATAAGCATCTTAATCAAATTTTAAATTATCACTAGCACTATCCTTTCCTTCAAATCCAACTAGACATGAACCAATTTAATCATACTGAAAGAAATATCTTCGTACAAATATAGCTAATTAAAAACTAATAGATATTTCTCCCTTGTTGCTTCAATAGAGACGACAGGTAGCTAACCTCTGGCTCAGCAAAATAAACCCTTGATACTCCATATAAAGAAACTCAAAACTCAAGTATAGATAATGTCAAAACCCCTTATCTAAATTTCTACCATGAAGCCAAATCCTTTTCATTCAAATTCCACAATCATAATCATTAAAATTAACATTATTTTGGATTATAAGCTTTTACTCAGAAGTCATAACCTAGATACCATAATCATTTTCACCATCCCATTCTTTAAATATACCATTTTTTTCTTCAACCATATCCATAGGTTTTGGATCAACAAAAACAAAAATTCAAAAGCTTTAGAAAATGAAAAGTTTGGATTGGATATTTGAATATTGAGGAAAAATCTTATGTGCCACAATTGAAGTCGAAGAAGAAGAAGAAACTGCTTGCTTGAATCAAGTTTCTGTAGGTTCAAATGCAAAGTTATACAAAATTATTAGCATAACTTAAATGCCTTCAATATTTTAAAATAGATTCCAAATTATTGAGCCTACGTATTGTCGAATAGCATTTATATAATATCTTCTTCATCTTCACAATTTACAATCACTGCCTTAATTAAAAAAAATAATCATGTTCTACATTACAAAATGATAATGAAAATGAAGGTTGGATATATGTTGGTGGATCGGTAGGAAATGTGGGAACTAAAAACAAGGAAGAGGAAGAAGAAATTAAGAAAATTAAAATAATGCAAAATTTAAGTTTTTTATGCGCTTAAAATATGTGCAATACACACATTATGCCAAGTCATAGAAAAGTGTAAAAATGATACAACGAAATCTAATATGAGGTATTTAATATAAACAATGCCTAGTTATGGTATCTAAGTAGAAAATGATGCCAACTTTAGATGGCCACCGATGAGTAAGCCCCCAACTTAGATTAATACAAGACATAAAGTGTGAAAGTTATCCAATACTCAAAACCCAATTCCAGTTTACCAGAGCTTTTAAAAGATAGTACAATTGTTCACCATTTCAAAACTATCTAAAGTATCAAAACATAAAATTATAACATGGATGAAGCTAGAATGTTGATCTAAACGCAGACAGCATATAATAGCTTTGAAATAAATACAATCTTGTTAAGAATTAATATGACAAGGATACCTACTTTAAAATATTATTCAAGAACTTCGGGTAATGCTGGTAGATATTGATAAAAAGTTTGCCAGTGAGATGATTCATTTGCTAAAATCATATTAATATTAAGTTGACATCTCTTAAGATATTATAGAGAACTTACAATCCTTAAACAATGAAATTTACTTTAAGAAAATTAGATAGAATTTGGTTAAATCAAAGAATTTCTTTTAGAGATTTATAATTTTATAAACATGACTTAAGCAAATAAATCATCTCAATAGCAAACTTTTTGCCATTACTACTAGTATCACACGAACATTACATGCACACTTGAACTTTTGCCATTACTACTAGTATCACACGAACTTTACATGCACACTTGAACTACTCCTGTTCGATGGATATATTATCTTCTTGCATATGGACAATAACTTTCTTAACTTTGTTAAATGGGGGACCTTGGCTTAGAAAGGATTGAATATGTTTGGTGATTTGTTGTGAATTTTGTCAATGATTATTGGTTCTTGGCTTAAATGAAACATTTCTATGAGAAAGTTTGTATAAAAATGGGAAAAGAGATAATAATAAATAAAAAGATGCATTATGTAAATACAATTATGATCCTATAATAGTGGCGAAAAATGAGGTATTTAACAATTGGAAATATAGAGGAACAAATATATATTTTAGGTACGAATTAAGTGAGTAAAACAACATACCCAATGTGATCCCACAAGTGTGATCTGGATAGGGTATAATGTACACGGACCTTACCACTATCACATATATAGAAGTAGAGAGGTTATTTTTGTTAGACCCTCGATAAATTGAAGATGTGAGTGTTTATATATACATATATATATATATGTGTGTGTGTGTGTGTGTGTGTGTGAGAGAGAGAGAGAGAGAGAGAGAGAGAGATAGAGATACATCATGTGTACAATTGGAAATACAATTTGTAACAATTTAGGAAGAGATATGGTATAGAGTTGTACTGTGTCATTGGTAAAGAGGAAACATAGAAGAACAAACTTGGAAAGAGTTAAAATTTGATACTTCATGTATCGCATTCCATCACGTCTTTTAAGGATGTCCTTTTCAAAAATGGCATGTTGTAATAAAAGAGATCCATTTAATGCAGTATGAAATACAATAAAAAGTTGTTAGTCGGAAAACAAAAGAAAAGGGAAAAAACATACAAGAGTTAAAATATGGACCAATACAAACAAAATAGTGTACTACATGAAAAATGCTCCTTAATGGACACTAGAAGAATAGGTGTCTAAAAGATGTATGGAAAAAGGAAATTCTCCATGTCTAGGTATACAAGGAAATTTGTAAATTTTTTATCAAGGTAAGAGTTGGAACAAATAAGAAATGTGAATGTTATATAACGTATCTTTGTATATGATTTTGTTATAGGTCATTCTGAAAGAACAAAACTTAACATGCTTTGAAGACAGATCAAAATGATGTAAAATTACTAGTGTATCTTATTATATAAAATTATGTGTGAAAATAAATATTAAAATTTATAGAAAATTCATAGGAATTTATAAGAGCTCTACTATTATTAGAGGAGGACTATACTTTTGTTTTTTTAGATTTGTATAGATAATTTCTTACCTCTTTTTGTTTCATTTACAAATAAAAAAAAAGTTATTGTTCAATATAAAAACTAATACATGTGAAATATCACATGTATTACATTCAGAACACGTATTTTTCTCACATCTAAAGGAAATTTCAAGACTACTAATGTGTCGATTATGAAAATAATTATTATTATTTAACAAACAATAAATTCATGTGTATCTCACATGTATAACGTCCATCACATACATTTCAAAAGAATCACATGGAATAGAAGATAAACTTTCATAAGATATATTTTGATCTAATTAATATTAAAGAGACTACATGTCGAGGTAGAAAATAAATAGATAAAGGGAAATTGAAAAAACATTGATAGCATATAATTTTCAAACATGTGAGACACTAAAAGTGATAAATTGAATTTGTTGGAAAAGGCACATACATCAACACAAATACTGGATGAACCCTGAGAAGTTTGACCTAAGCTTTATTGCTCTAATCACTAGTGCCTGAATAAACATCTAGTGTTATCTATAGTGTTGCCTATGACCGACCTTCTACTCTGAGAACAGTGAGGGTAACCTCAACGAGAAAAATAGTTTTTAAAATTGGGCCAACTAAAACCTCTCTAATATTGAGGCCTCAATAGCTCGTTCATAATCAACTACCAAAAGAAATTTAGAACCTAATAATACTAGATCTCTATCGCCAACTAGAGTAGAAAATTGAACCATCTGACAAATCGATGCGCCCACTCATGTTCTATCGAATTAATTTGTCATGCTCGAGGCTAGACCCTAGACGTAACATAGGACCTAGTGCCACAAGTAACCCGAAGATAACTCTATGTCTTACATATCACAAGCATACTTAAATAACTCTAACCAAGAGAAACCATTATGGAATAATTAATATAATCTAAAGGAATTGAACCGAGAATGTCAGAAAGAAACAATTGAGTTCAAGATAGAACAACTCATATCAACTGATTTTGACTCACTAGGCTTATGACTCATGCTCAGCAGTTTGTGGGAAAGAAGCTTATGGAAATTGTTAAGGACAATAAAAAAAACCAGAAAAAGGGAATTATAAATACTTTCAATAGAATGTGGGTGGTGGAAATCGCTCATAGTTTAAGCAAAAATCTTCAGCCCCACCACCTTCACCAACTTGTGCTCCAACCCTCAAGTTTAATGAGTATCCAAAGAGTAGGGCATCCGTGTCTAATTCTTACGGGAGTAATTTAGGTAATAGGACCTATCCTATGTGTCCAAAGTGTGGTAAGAACCATCCGGGAATGTTTTTTCCAAGCAAGGAAGAATTTTTTCGGTGTGGTTAGTCTTGTCATAGGTTGAAAGATTACCCTTCTGCCAAGTAGGTCCGAGGAGGTAATAACAAAGGGGCTCAGTAGAAAAATTCAACAGCACCACCAGGTCTCCCAACTCAAAGGATGCTTAATCTGGTACATGTAGTGGTCAATGCTAGAACAAGTTGTATGATCTACAGTCTTGCTGGGACCAGGAAGATTATCTCTATGTAGTCACCGGTACGTTACGAGTCTTCCAATGAAATATTTATGAATTGTTACATCTAGGAATACTCTCCCCTTCGTAACCTTCTATATAGTAGTAAGCTTTTGTGTCAATCGAGAAACTCTTTAGACCCTTCTCAATATCTACTCTAGTTGCTTACCCACTTATCGCTAGACGAGCAGACAAAATTATCCATGTCACATTTTCTCAGAAATTTACCTCAGCAGATTTTTAAGAGTTAAAAATGGTATATTTTGATATCGATCTAGGCAAGGAATCATTACATTCCTTCTATGCCTTAGTCGATTTTAGAACAAGGATCAATTGGATTTTGTTTTCAAATCACCCAGCTCTAGAATGGAAGGATAGTAGTGAAGCGCTTGTAGGTTGTTTTATCTCTTACCTTAAGACCAAAAAGATGATCTGTAAAAGGTATATCTATCATCTCACTCTGGCTAAGTATTAAAGCTCTGAGATCCCAACTCTTGAGTCAGTTCTAGTAGTAAATGAGTTTTCACTTCCTGGAGTTCCTCCCGAAATGGAAATAAACTTTGGAATTGATCTCATTCTAGATATCTAGTCTATTTTGATTCATCCTTAAAGAATGACTCCAACTAAGCTTAAGGAATTGAAAAAATATGTTAAAGAACTTCTAGATAAGAACTTAATCAAACCTGGTATATCTTCATGAGGTGCTCCAATATTGATCGTGAAAAAGGAAGGATGGTTCTTTGAGAATGGGCATTAACTATCGTCATTTGAACAAAATCACTATTGCGAGCAAAATCCCTATCCCACACATTAGGACTTATTTTACAAACTTTAGGGTGCTAGTTATTTTTTGAAGATAGACCTCAGATTAGGTTATCATCAGATCAGATTCAAAGATAGTGACATTCTGAAGACAACCTTCAGAACTTGATATGATTATTATCAAATTATAGTTTTGTCATTTCGACTAACAAGTTCTCTTGCAGCTTTCATGGACTTGATGAAAAGGGTGTTCAAGAAGTATTTGGACCTGCTTGTTATCGTTTTTATTATGATATCCTCATTTACTCTAGCAAAGAAGAAGAGCATGCAACTCATCTAAGAGTTGTTCTCCAAAACCTAAAGGATCACAAATAATTTGCTAAGTTCAACAAATGTGAATTCAGGTTACGATCAATCGCTTTCCTTGGTCATCTGGTATCTCGCAAAATTTGAGTGGAGTCTCAGAAAATAGAGGTAGTAAATAAATGGCCAAGACACACCTTTTAAATGTATATCATAAGTTTCTTATGTTCCGATGGTTATTATAGAATATTTGTTGATGGATTTTCATCCATAGTCGCCCCTTGACAATCTTTACTCAGAAAAAGGTCAAATTTTAGTGCTTAGATGAGTGTGATAAAAACTTCTTAAAACTGATGACTAGGTTGACTATAGCTCTGATCTGGACCCTACCAGATGGTTCAGAAAGTTATGTTATTTATTGTGATGCATACATGGTTTGCCTAGGTTATGTGTATATGCAGTGAGGTAAGGTCATAAATTTTTCTTCTAGAAAGCTTAAGGTACGAGAGAAAAACTACCCGTCTCATCACATTGAGCTTGTATTCATACTGTTTTCCCTAATAATTTGTGACTTTACTTGTATGGTGTTCACGTGGATATATTCACAGGTCATAAGAGTCTCTAGTATGCGTTCACCCAAAAATATAGAATCTTTTCCATAGGAGGTGGCTTAAATTCCTCAAGGAATATGATATGAATGTGTTTTACCATCCTTGTAAGTCCATTGTAGTAGTGGATGCTCTCGAAAATTTAGCACATGTTTAGGAAGAAAAAAAGAATTATCCAAAGAAGTTCATCGGCTTACTGGCTTAGGATTTTACCTTATAGGCATATCCGGTGATGGTGTGATAGTTCATAATAGTTCAGAATCTTTATTGCTAGCAAAGTTAAACGAAAAACAAGATACTGATCCTATATTGCTTCATTTGAAAGGTGTAGTTCATCAACAGAAAGTTGAGATTCTCGTCAAAGGGGGAGATGGTGTACTTCATTACCAGGGTCGCTTATGTATTCCTAAGGTTGATGAGTTGAGGAAGTAGATCCTTATAAAAGGCCTTATATCTAGGTATTCCTTTAATCTAGGTTCCACCAATATCTATGAGATGTTTTTTGGTGGAAAGGCAATAAGGTGGAGATAGCAATTTTTTGGCTAAGTTTCATAATTTTCAAAGGTTAAGGTAGAACATCAGAAACCTGGAAGTGTGACTCCGTAGATTAACATTCCAACGTAGATGTGGGATGTTATAAGCATGGACTTCATTACGGGTTTATGTCGTACACACAGGTTTCATGACTCTATTTGGGTGATAATAGATAGAGTTACTAATTTAAGTCACTTCTTGGTTGTGAAGATTACAAATTCAAAAATGGACTATGTTAAACTCTACACTAATGAGATAGTTATGTAGGTTGCGTGGAGTTCTGATGCCAATAATTTCATATAGATCTACTTAGTTTACCTCTAGTTTTTATAAATCATCTCACGAGGGTTATTGTACTTAGGTAAATATCAAAATGAGATTTCATCCACAAAAGGATGGTCAGGTAGAGCGTACGTTCATACTTAAGAGGACATGTTGAGATCTTGTGTGATCATTTCAAGAGCAATTGGAATGATCACCTCCTCTCATAGAGTTCGAAATAATAATATCTTCAACTCCAGCATTCAGATGGCCCCTTATGAGACATTATATGGGCGTAGATGCAGATCTCTGGTTGGTTGGCTTGAAGTAGGTGAAACAACACTGATGGGGCCAGAACTAGTTTATGACTCTATGTAAAAAGTTTAGCTCATCAGAGATAGAATAAATACAACCTAGAGTAATCAAATTCTTATGCATATGTGAATAGAAGGGACTTAGATTTTGATATTGATGATTGGGTTCTCTTGAAAGTGTAACTTATGATGGGAGTGATGAGATTTGGCAACAAAAAGAAGATTATTCCGAGATATGTAATTCCTTACAGAAACCTGAAAAGGGTTGGTAAAGTGGCTTATGATATGTTCATCCATACAATACATTTCCTAGTTGAAAAAGTGTGTGGGATCCGTCATGCATAGTTCCATTAGAGACTGTGTATATGAAAGATACTCTCACTTATAAAGAGGTTTCAGCTGAGATTCTTAGCATCAGGTTTGTAGGTTGAGAAATAAAAAGTCGCTTCAGTGAAGGTTTTGTAGAGGATTCGGCCCGTAGAGGAAGTAGTTTCGAAAGCAGAAGAAGCCATGAAGGCCAATAATACTCATCTCGTTCCTTCTTATTCCATTTAAACATCAAATGATAGTTCCTCTACAGTCTCTTAGTTCACTCTTGCATAAAATCAGTCTGAGTATCATGTTCCTTCAATTGTTCTTGCATTTTTAGCACAATTGCATGTTGTTGGAACTCCATTCAGTTAGACTCCAGTATCAAGTACTTTGTGGCAGGGATTGTAGCTCCTTTCCTCCTCATCCAGCAAGTTTAAACTTCATTCAAGGACAAATGTTTCCAAAGGAAAGATAATGTAACAAGCTGGATTCGAGATGGACAAAGTTTAAACTTTCCATAACTTACAGGTGCCATCGACGGAGGCCACCTATGGACCGTAGGTGTGGCCCGAAGGTAGGGCACCTAGAATTCCCAGAAAAATCATATTCAATGGCAGGTCTAGGAACCATAGCTGGGACAATGGTATGTGGTTCAAGTTTGTAGTTCCACATCTCTTAATCCAGAAGATGAACTAAGAGGACGGATCGTATGCCGACCTAAGGTAGTTGGGATTTTCCCTAATTGTTGTATGCCTAAACTATGTCTATATTTATGTTTTAGCCTAGTCTTCTAGTTAGATTTTACCCTTAGCGATTCATTCACAAAAATTAATGAAAGTTAAAGCAAAAAGAGAAGAAAGAGGTGTTGTTGACATCCAATTTTGGACATCCACAATATAAATAATCATCGAGATTCTTCTATTTTGGACGTTTGTTAATAATTAGTTTTAGAAAATTTTAAACAAAAATAAATAATAATAATGGTTGATGTGCTATTTAAATATATTGTTACTTTTGGAATTTTTAAATATTAAATATGTCTTTATAAAATTTTTTTAAATTGTCGATATATATTGTAAATATTAAAAAATTGTCTCAAAAATATTCTATTTTAATTAAATATTTAGTTAATTAGTTTAATTATTCAATAGTTTATATTTTTCAAGTCATTAGTCTATATTTGATTCAATTATTTTATGTTTGTTAAAATTAAGAAACTCGTTAATTATATTTTTATAATTTATCCTATTTAAGATTTTAGACAAAGTCGCAAATTATATTCAATTTGGCTATATCTATTTATGATTTTAGACATTTTCTTTCACATACTTTCAAACCTTTAAGAAGACAATATTGGGTCCTCTTCTCCCAATTTTTAAGCAAACACATGACCGATTCCTAAGCCCACTGTTGCTTTAAAATCCCAACAGCCCATCCTCCAAACTTTCCCTGAAAATTTCCAATTCATAACAAATAATCCAGGCTTAACCCATCCTTTCAATTCGATACCAAAACTCCAACCCCTGTTCATCTTCTTCGCGAAAGAGACCCAAAAACTCACGACCCGAAACAAGAATAAACCCAAACAAAAAATCAGTACTAGATACTTGCATCCTCTTCATTCTCAGTGCGTGAAACCTAGAACTCTAGAAAAATAAGTCAAAACCCAGCAGCAACCAAACGAATCCAAATCAGACCCGATCCCAGCGATTCCTACATCATTGTCATTGTCCTTTGAGAATAAGTTTTCGTGATCTTTCTTCAAAAATTAAGTGGCGACTCTAAACCTGACATTATTAGATTTTTTAAATAAAATAGAATGAAGACTCCACTGGGGAATTGAATAGTCCTAACCTTAAAATTAACTGGTTTGACTATGTGTTTAATTGTTTGTTTGTCTTTTTAATCCCGCCAAACGACAAATAAATTGCATTAGGAAAATGGCAGTTACGTGGCTTACCACGGCTGTCCTTTAGAAATGCACAAGTCAAATTTTTTGAAATGATAAAAGAATAGTTGTCTTGTAGTCATCCGACGTCATTTATTAGTCTTCACCCCGTAGTTTGTCAAACTTAGGTAACTAGTTCTTGTCTAAACCAACTCTTGGTCAATTAGTGTAGTGTTAAACCAAATCCTTTTTAGTGTATTGAACTAAGATGACTCAACACCCAAGGTGTGCTGGGCCCATTAGAAAGACAACCTTTAGTCCAACACGGCACATGGCCTAAACGGACGATCATCTTTATTTGTTTAAATTTGAAAGATGTATAGTCATTTGAAAATTCATTGTCCTTAGGGTAAGGAGTAGATTATATCCTACTTTAGTAGAAGAAAGAGTTTTACAAGCCACTACTCCACCCAAAGTCGTAAACATTCAGAGGTGAGAAGAAATCAAGTTTGAAGGAATTTTCACGGAGGTATAGTTGAGGGTTATACCCCTGCGTAAGATTAATTATTTGTATTTTGTTTACCTATTATGTACCCCCATTAAGTTTGTTCATAAACTTGGTATAAAATTGGGTTTAAAGACATTGCATTGTTTCAAATAATGTACACATCCCTTAAATCGTTAGGCCTACCCTTGGCACAAAAGTGTCATGTATCTATTTTGAAGCGCAGTAATTGTTTAAGGGTTATATATGCTTGTTTGAATGTGTTTCTTTATTTGAAAATGTTTTAGCCCACTATTTTTGGAAAATTTTCCCCTAATCACAAATGTCAATTCACTATCAAAAGTGTGTCCAAATACTCTTTCAGAATTTATTTTGCTAACAAAGTTCTTATTTTAAAATATTACGTACGCCACCTCAATATGAAAGAGATTCAACGCGGTCGGACTACATAGGACCTAAATTATCCTCCGTAGGATACATAGGTAGCCTTCCAAGGTTCGGTCCCAATTTTGAGAAATTTTATCTTTTCCACCTGTTTCGAGGAGAATGATGTTTCATATCAATAAGAAATTGGAAGTACAAGTCAACATCTTTGATTCACTAATCCCAAAGTCAAGTAGACAAATTGCTGTCTGTTTAGCTATTTCTCTATACTAGTGGGCAAGTTTATCTCTAAATGAAGCAACGCTTGTGTGTTTACACCTATTCATCATATCTTGTATTATTTATTACCTTTAGGCACTAACATGTTTTCCTTTTGAGTTATTTTTTATTTGTCAGGTACTTAGAACTGATATGTGTTGGTAAGCTGACTGATCATCCTTGTTTAACAAGATCTAAGGCCTTCAAAGAATCCTTCCCTGATCAAAGTTTGCAAAAAGAAAAGGTAGTAATAGGTTATAACAATGACGAGATTGGCCTAAATGATGTTATCACGGCTTATCCTTCCACGGCTGAACAAAATGAATTGATTGCGCAATTGATGCAACAAATTGCTGATTTGAGGGTTGAGGTTTTGAAAAAGCAAGATTTTCGAAATTCGATTATCAGCTAAAATATTCCAGGTGATGGAAGACCTCCACTCTACTATGCTCGCCCAATTCAAGTGTAGAACATTTCACTAACCCAACCTCCAACCCAATTCACAACCCCTCCACCATCGATTTAACTAGACCCAATCCACATCACACCTTCGTTTCCTATCAAGCACCACCTTACCCTCAAAGTGCCAACTCTCAAACCTTTCCTCCTTTGTAAAAGGCTAACCCGCAAAATTACCCTCCTCCTCATAAAGGTTAACAATCCGCAAACCTTCACCCATCATAAAAATCAATATACTAACCCCAAGACTTTCCCCCAAAATTACCAAGACACTCAAAATACCTAAAATCCTTCCATTGCTCCGCCATTGACTCAAACTGCTACATTTCAAATTTTGATTCCAAATTAACCTTATGCTAACTTTTTTGAACTTGATTATTAGAAGGCACATGAGAGAGTGTGGAGGCCAAAAGAAGAGGCAGTCAAGCTGAATATAAATAAGAGAGATCAGGAAATCCATGAAGGAGTTGCAATATATTCCTGAATTTGATGGATTAAGTTATGAGGATTTGAGTATCCATCCAAATCTTGACCACCCCGAATTGATCAAAGAGCTAAAATTTGACACTTTTGGAGGAACAGGAAATCCAATGGTGTACCTGAGTGCCTAATGTGACAAACTCGTAGGAGTTGGTAAGAATGAAGCCTTATTAAAGCGGCTGTTTAGCGAAAGTTTAATTGGAGAAGATTTAGAATGGTTTACCTCTAATTATATAAAGAAATGATCTAGTTGGAATACACTAGCTCTGAATTTTGTCGAACAATTCACTTATAATGTGGAGATCGTTCCTGATCGCTACTCTTTGGAGAGAATCTAGTAGAAATCCACTGAAAGTTATCGCTAATATGCGTATAAGTGGAGAAAATAGTTCACACAGGTTTGACCCTCTATGTTTGAGAAATAGATCGTTAAAGTGTTCATACGCATTCAAGATCAAGAATATTCCGACAGGAATATTGCTCATTGAAGAAAACTTTACGGAGATAGTCAAGGTAGGTGAGGCTATCGAAGATGGGATTAAAATCGAAAAGGTTTCTCGTATTGCCGCCCCAACCGAATCTTCAGGATTGTTCAAAATGTTGACACCCAATTTTGACCCACGTCGGTATAAATTAATTATCGAGCTTCGTAAATTTTCCAAACGATTTAAATTAATTAGTTTTATAAATTTTGCGAAAATATAATAATCTTGCATGAACTTTATGTTACTTCAGATACTTTTTATCATAACTTTAGATAATATATATGTTTACATGGTTATGTATATAATTAGTATATTTCATGATTACTCAAAAACCATCTCAAAAACATTTTAATTTTAGTAAGCATCTTAGCTTAGTTTAAATTATAATTATACCTTGAATCGCTTTTTATAATTATATTACTAAAACAAAACAAAAAAAGGGGAGCTCGTTGATTAATTAATACAAATTCATTTTTTTTATTTAAGGTTTAGCCAATTTTTATTTTATTAGCTAAAATTGGCCATCTTTTAAATCTAACCCATTATCCTTTTAATACATAAAGAACCAGATTTGGGCCTTCCATCCAATATTCAGGCGGCCCATTTCTTTCCTTCTTCCTATTCCAGCCCACTTCAACCTTTAAAAGAATAGCCCAAAATCCAAATTTCAGCGGCCCATTCCTTTAATTAATTCCCAGCCAACATATTTCGACCCAACCCAATTCCCTTTTAATATCCTAAATCCCTAACCCGACCCAACCCAACATCCCCCCATCCCTTTCTAGTCCAACCCATTTTCCTCGACCCGCCCCAGAACCGAAATTCCCCCCCTTTCCCCTTCCTTCTTCCCCTTTCCCTCACCAAAATTCCCCCAGAACACCCACGCGCCCCCCC
>NC_028643.1:15685741-15705306 GCF_001406875.1 Solanum pennellii
GCGCCCCCCCCCCCAACAGAAACTCAGAATCCACGCGACCCCAAAATTCCCCAAAAAAACGAAAAGCAGCCACGCTTTATCCCTCATCTCCCCACGCTCTCTCCCTCTCTCTCCTTCTCTCTCTCACGCGAGCTGTGCAACGGCTCTTTGGAGTCGTTTTCTTCTGCAACTCGTACGCTCGTGCAGGTCTGGTAGCAGGGGGGCTAGAAATTTTGTCTTTTGGTGGCGAGATTGAGCCACGCAAGGGCAAAGGACGATCAATTAATCTCGTCCCTCTAGCTCAACTCCCTTTCGTTTGGAATCCGGCATCTTCAGGGCATATTCCTTCGATTGGATAGGGTTTGAATTTTTGAATTCGGAAATGGACCTGAAATCCCCCCCGCCCTCTTAATCGGAAAACCCTAGTTTTTCTTTTTCTATAAAATCCCCCCACCTTCTTCAGAGTAGGGGGTTAGATATTTCGTGGTTAGAAGATTTGTTTGGAAATCTTGGGAGAGAATTTTGGAAGACATATTTTCTCTTTTTTTTGAAAAGTTTTCTTGTTTATCTCTGTTCATACATAGAGCGAATCTTTGTGTTGGGAAATTGTGGTAAATGCAAACTTGGCTGTATTTTTGTTTCTATAGTACAGATAGATACAGCGGAAGTTTCTTCCATTCCGAAAATTTCAGCCGCTTCCAAGTTCATTTTTATAACAACACAAGGTCTCTTTTCCCGTTTTCTCTTTTGGGTTTTGGTTGAGAAGCTCAAAAACAGGAAAGGATTTGGATTTGCTCGGTTTTCCTGCTTTCCATTACCCTGTTTCTGCTCGAGGGATTCCTTAAGACCGCGCTCCGGTGTTGAAGTCGCTCTCTGCTCGTTGTTTCCCCCGTTTGCCGCTCTCGAAAAGGTAATATCTATCCTCCATTTATGTCCTGTTTTTGTATTTAAGTTTTGTGTGTGCGCGAAGAACTATGTTCATTTATTGTTATTCTTTTTTTATTTCTGTTATGTTTTGATACGTATATATATATATATACGTATCAAAACATAACAGAAATAAAAAAAGAATAACAATAAATGAACATAGTTCTTCGCGCACACACAAAACTTNTCCGTTTCGAAATGGTTTGGCGTCGTTCTAGTGCGTTGTGAGTTGCTGTTAATCAATTCGCCGGTCTATCACTTTTCTATTGGATCAAATATGTTAAAATACGCTAATATTGAGTGTACATGGCCTGTTCGCAGTAAATATAGAAGATTATACTTGTTGGCTTTGTTTGAGTACGAGTTATATCGCATATTATGGTTTGTTTCGTTACGTTCGTTTGTTTGTGTTGCTCTCTATTTTTCCTGTTTCGTCATGGTGCCCTTGCAACCAATTTTATCATATCAATCTTAGTTTGTTCCGTTTCTGAAGACCTATAGCTCGATAATGTGATGTTGTTCATCACCTTGCTGGTCTTTTGTTTCGTTTATGGTCGAGAGTGTTGAAATACTCGAATGTCAATACACATAGTTGGTTTAGCTTTTCTCTACAGTTTGTTAATATTGCTGGATGCTTTGTTCTGCCATTTAGAATTCTTATCTGTGGTAGCCTAATCTCGTAACTGGAGCGCGATTGTTAACTTATATAATGGCAAAAGCTTCAGTCGGCTGGCTCATATTCAATTCCGTCGTATTATTATTCAAGATGTATGCTCGTGGGTAAAAATTATGCTATTGAGTTAAATGACGTCCTGCTGTCTTTTGTTGCCTGCTCGGATATTGCTAAGGACGCAATTGTTGTGATTTTATTCAAGTTGATAAGTTGCATTTTTTCTACTGTTAAGTTGCTTTATGTAAGTTATATATCGTATTTAAATCTATTGAGGAGATTTACTTCATAAATTGTTGTAGCATTCATAGGTGTCCTAAGGATGTTATGTTTTTTTTTTTAATTTGGTTTTCGGATCCTTGCAAATCTGTATAGGTCGGCTCATATATTTTGAAATGGAAAAAATGAGTTTGAGAGAGCTTGAGGATTAAGGGGTGGAGGTATCTAATTGTCCAAATTTTCTTGGAGTAGCGGGTCTTTCCTCACTTTTTGTGAAAGCGGGTGTCCAGTTAGTTTATGAAAAAATGTGTGTCAAGGCTATTTATGTGCTATATGTATTTGCCGTTTTCTGCCAGTACGAATTGCTAAAATATTTATATAGTCGAGCATGAATCTAATACCTTTATGTCCAAATCTGTACATGTTTAGTTATTGTTGTTCATCCATCATGTTTTTTTTTCTTTCTCTTTTGACTAAACTGGTGGTATCAGTTGCTTTCCCGCATCCGGCCTATTTACTTTTTGGCTTAAGATGTTAAGTTGAAATTCATTTAGATGTATTCATTGTTTGGAATAGTTTTCTTCATCTCGAATATAATTTATAGATATCATCTTCAAATATTAATCTTTTTTTTATTTTTATTTTTTTGCTATTCATTGCATGTAAAATCCTCTTGAGTTCTCTATGAACTCTCCTTCCTTGCATTTCGGGAGAGCTATGATGGCTCAAAATTCCTTTCATCGGGTCGCCCGACGAACAAAATTTGGAATCAAAATTCAAAAGCCAATTTCGGGAGGATCGAAGAATTTTGAAGAAGAGAGATTGGAAGACTTTTCTTTATTTTGCATTTTCACTTGTAAAGGGCATAAGCCCTCGTTGTTTTATTTTCTGGTATTTTACTTTGTATGTTTAGATTAGGACAGGTTAAATTGGGTTTAAAAAACCCAAAAGCAGGTGGGTCCAATTTTCGGTCAAGGCGAACAGAACCCGAAATCGGACCCAAATCTCTCTCTCTCTCTTTACTATTTGTTTACATGTTTGCTTGAATGTCGTTAGTTTAGGGTTAGAATAACTCCAACCTCGTCGAAACGCCTATCTATTTTATCAAAATTTAAAACTAAAATTAAATCTTAAAACAATAAATATTTCAGAATTCGTAAAGTTTGTCTAGATAAAAACTTTAATAAGTTCAACATCAAAATTCGCAAATCCTTAAAAAGAGTCAAGTGGTTAATTGCCGGAAAACCGTATTATGCGGAGCGTCTTAGGTGCCTTCAAAACTTTCCTAAGACGCTAATAAGAATCCCAAACCCTTAAAATGTTTTCAAAACGATTTTTCTTTTTAAGTTGTTTGAAAACAAGTTTTCTTAATTTTCCTTAAAAAACTAAGTGGCGACTCCTAAAATGTCGAAAATATCTCTAAAACAAAATAAACTCTTTTCGATTATTTTTTCGATAAAACAGAATGGCGACTCAGCTGGGGAGTTAAGGAGGATTCTAACCCTAAGATTAACTTTATTTGACTATTTGCGATAACTGTTTATTTGCATAGTTGTTCTAGTTTTCGAAAATGTTGCATTTCATGGCATATTTCCGCCAAACGGCAAATAGTTTGCATTAGGAAACGGAAGTTACGCGGCTTACCGCGACTTTCTTCAGATATACCCAAGAAATCGTTTGGGAGTATCAAACAAATAGTCGGAATGCGGTCATCCGGCGTTGTTTGGTAACTCCACCCCGATGTTTGTCCGACTCGGGTAACCGTCAATTTGAAAACAATTCTAGAAAATCTAAGATAGAGCGAAACCAAAACTGAATTAAGCATCAGCCTAAGACGGCTTAATACCCAAGGCGTATTAAGTCCATTTTAGTAGAAAAACCGCCAAAATCGCGTCTAAGGTCTTCGACCTCACGACGGATCATATTGTTTGACATTCAAATAAATGTATGTGTGAAAACCAACATGGGGGTAGGGAAAATCTAACGGGTTTCTATTTTACAGACATGAATCGCTTTCCGAAGTTCGATATGGTCATCTCAGCACCACCCCAGCTTACGATGTGGTACAACGATTTTGATAGGGATCATAGGCGAACCCTTAACAAGTACGTAGGTGCCTTAACCGAGTTGATCAACATGGATGGTTGGCCAGAACTAATCGAGGTGCTTACAGGGTATTGGGACAGTCAGAAGATGGTCTTTCGTTTCGGAACAGCTGAAATTACCCCGACGTTGGAAGAGATAAGGGATTGTATAGACACCGTGGGCACTGGGATAGAGAGGAGAGCCCGAAAACAAGAGGATATTTTCATCCCCAACAAACCTTCCGTAGAGAATATTGCGGATTGGTTTGGACTAAGAAAGGACTTCGCTTATTGGTGTCAGGATTCCCACGTGATGTTCAGAGATCTCTATATTAGATTCGGACACGCGAGTTTCTACGCCGCGTACAATCGGGAGTTTAAGATCTCCTACAGAGAGTGGAACGAGGTCCGTCCCCTAGCGTTTGCCGTGGCATTGTTGGGAACAATGGTCTTCCCGCATGGTCCGAGTTTGAGCATCAACACCAGAGTCATAACACTCGTCCACACTTTGTTCAAAGGATACGAAAATCAAGGAACAACAAAATACTACCCCGTAGCTCCAGTCATATTATCTGACGTGTATCGGGCCTTGGGTAAGTGCAAAGAAGGACACCGATATTTCCAAGGGTGTAATCTGCTCCTCCAGTGGTGGATTCTCAGCCATTTGGTGAAGGGTGCTGGGACTCGGGAATTCCACACCCTCGACAACAAGAACACTCTCAAGGACTTAAACGATTTAATATTCTGGGCAAACATGGACAATCGGAGAACAAGAGGGAGATGGTCCCAAATTTTCTCCGAATTGAGAGAAGAGGACCTCCAATGGATGCTCGACCGTTTTATATCCAAGGAAGTTGTCGTGAAGAGTCACAGATGTGTCGTGCTTCATCTACCAGGCATTCGGGGAATTCGCCCTTACGCGCCATTTCGAGTCTTGCGACAATTCGGAAGAAAATAAACTGTGCCCAGAGAAGCGTACTACGGCGCTTATATGTATGACATTGGAGATGACAGAGTGCATGACGCTTCGGAAATGCTCAGAGAATGGAAAAACGCCAAGCGCATGGGTAAAGACACTCTCGCCCCGGACCGATTCAACGCTGGATATGGCGAAGGTTACAAAGAATGGCTGAAGAAGGACATAAAAAATGTATCATTTCAGATTCGCGTAGCTTTCGCAGTGTGACGGACAGAGAGGCCAAAGCAATGGCCGAACTGCAAGAGATAAAGGAAGAGGCCAAGGAGGTCTATGCTAAGTTTGTAGAGAATCAGGACGCTCTTGAGAGGGCAACTCGAGAGGTCGAAAGATTGAGGCAGGGGTGTGACGATTTTGACAACTGGATCCAGCAGAAAATCGAGAGGATGCGATACGAGAGTCTGGAAGACAAAGGACGTCTGGGTGAAGGTTTTCTACTGATGCTGAGGTATATGTTTCAGCAACACAAAATTCAGAAAGGCGACGACGGAGCAGGATCTTCTGGAGCAGCTTAGTGGACCACCCATTCGTGGGTTTTTAGTTGTATTTACACTGCTTTAGCCCCTGCGTGGGCCTGATTTTGTTGCACTTTCGAATGGCCCCTGCGTGGGTTCGTCTTTATATTTGTTTCCCTCTTTCGAACATTTTTATTCATTATTTAATGGTATTCTGGGGGGAATCGTTTATTTGGTTTAAATTCACACGTACATCATTCGAATGCGCTAGGCCTACCCTTGGCACAAAAGGGTCCCCATGTATGTTTTAGGACGCGATATGTATGTGTGTTTAAATGCTTATATGTTATGTTGCTATGATTGAGTATATCATAAACCCACTCCTAGCCAGAAATTCCAAAGAATATAGGGAAGCCACTATTACAAATGTCCGACCAAAATTCTCAAGTCTAAAGTTTCTCACTCGAAAGGTCATCTCCCATACCACGAACCCTAAATACCGCTCTATCGTCTCAGGAAAGGTGAATCACCGCTATGGACAAAGGCAAGAACGTCGAGACAGAGCTCATTGAAGAGGAATTGCGAAGAAAGATCGAACGAGTCACTTGAGAAATTCAAAAGGTTAAGGAGGAAGGACTTAAAGTTGACATGACCACGTCAATCTACAAAGCTGCAGCCGTGACCTTGGACGAAGATCTGGCGTCACAGATAAAAAGAAAGAAAGAGGTTGAGATGGAAACCGAAAGCTTGAGGAAAAGGTTGAACATGCTCCGTTTGAAGGTGCACGAAGGAAAGGCGAGAGAGGCAAAGATAGATGTTGAGACTGTCGTACTGTTGGCCAAAAGCGCGTCACTCGATAAGGAATCAACGAACCGTAGCAACTCGAAGGACGGAAAATACCTCGCCTGCGAACAGGAGGCAGACGACAATGGCCCCGACAACGAATTGACTGAGGGGGACGATGAGGAGGAAATCATCTACAAGCCTCCATTTCCAATTGTCTTAAAGGAACGGAGTGACACAACAATAAGGGGGAAATCACCGAAATGTTGTTGTCATCTTTTAGGAATTTCAATGTTGTTTTTCAATTCCCTTGTAATCGCAATGAAAGAATGAATGAAAATATTTCATCCTAAACTCGAACTACGTTGGGCCTGAATTCTCCTTGTGAGATACGTAGGCAGCCTTCCCTGGCCCGGCCCCTATCTCTAAAAATTTTCATTCTCCTCCGTGTTACGAAGATATGAAGATAAGATCAACGGGCATCGAAAAGCAGCTGCAAGAAGACCATAGCTCAACGTGATTCAGCCTTCCCGAGATAGCGTTAAACAATCAAATTCCTGTTTGTTTAAGAATGAATTTCCGTCCTCATTTGTGGGTTAAAGATATCTTCAAACAAAGCGACTTGTGTGTTTATCTGCTTTCTGTGTGATATTATGCATTTTGTACTCCGTATATGCACTAACAAAATTGCCTTTGAGTTTTTTCACTTCTCAGGTACTTTTAACTGGTCTGTGTCGATCAAAACTGGCAGATCATCCTTACTTCACCAGATCGAAAGGTCCAACAGATTCCTTCCCCGGACCAAACTCAGACAGAGGAAATACAGCTATGGGAGACAATAACGACGAGGTCAGTCTCACAGACGTTGTGGTGGCTCAGCCCACCGTGGCAAAACAAAATGAACTAATCGCGCAACTGATGCAACAGATAGCCGAGATGAGAGTCGAGATGCAGCGGCGGCAGGACACGCCTCCACCCTGGTTTGGACCTAATTTTGTTGATGCGAGGCCTCTGATGTACTTCCCCTCGTCCAACTTGGATCCAACTCAGAACCATCCATCAACACCTGTGCATAATCCGTCTGGGATAGATTTAACAATCCAAAACCCCCAGTATGCTTCCGTATCTTATCAAACACCCTCACCGCTTCCAAATAACCCTCCTCAAATGCCACCACAACCCCAGAATACTCAAACAGCTCCACCACCCCAAAATCAAAATAAAAATCCAATCGCCTTCAACCCCCAAGCACCGCATCCCCACTTAAACCAAAACACCAATCCTCAAACCTACCCACAAAACTACCAAACTGCTCAAAACGTCTCGAGTCCTTCTATAGCCCCACCCCTCCCCAAAAGAACCACATTCCAAGTTCCCATTCTGGCCGAGCATGAGGTGCACGGTTCCAAGTTGGATCACTACGAGGAGCAGGAGAGAGAGTGGAAGGCAAGGGAAGAAGCAAAGATCGACATAAAGGAAGAGATTAAAAGGGCAATGAAAGAGTTGCAATGCGTTCCAGACGTCGCCGGATTGATTTATGCAGAATTGTGTATCCACCCACACTTGAACCTTCCCGAAGGGTTCAAAATCCCGAAGTTTGATACCTTCGGAGGGATAGGCAACCCCATGGCGCATTTGAGAGCGTACTGCGACCAGCTCGTGGGAGTTGGCAAAGATGAGGCTTTTCAGCCGGAGTCTTTGCGGGGAGGCCCTAGAATGGTTTACGTCACACGAAACCAGGCAGTGGCCCAGTTGGAGCGCGCTAGCTAAAGATTTCAATGATAGATTTGCATACAATGTTGAGATAGTCCCTGATCGATATTCTTTAGAGAAAATGAAGCAGAAATCGACGGAAAGCTATCGGGAATTTGCCTACAGATGGAGAAAAGGCGCAGCGAGGGTGAGGCCTCCAATGACTGAAAATGATATTGTAGAAGTGTTCGTACGGGTGAAAGAGCTCGAATACTATGACAGAATCATTTTGTTAATCGGAGCCAAATTCACCGAGATAGTCAAAGTTGGTGAGACTATCGAAGACGGCCTGAAGTCGGGGAATTTAGCCCGAGTATCCGCATCGCCTGGATCTTCCAGACTGATGAGGAAGAAGAGAGAGGAGGTTGCTGCTGTTTCATACGGGGGAAGAAAAGTCCCCAGAAACTCATCGCGTCCTCAAGACCGCTCCAAGCCTCCACCAAAGTCTCACCAAGCCTATCGTCCACAATCCAATCATTCCGGCAACTATAATGCTGCCCCCACTTATCCAGATGCCCAAATTTTGTCGTATCAAAATCCACCACCAAATCTACAAAATTTTCCCTCCATGTATCCAAATTACCCCCAATCTTATCAAATCCCACCCCCTTATCAGAATATCGCTTCCAACTGTGCTAATGTACAGTCGAGGTATTGAGCACCTTCCCCCACATATCAAGTCCAAGCTCCAGCATATCAAAGCCCCCTCCCAAATTACCAAGCTCCAGTGCCAATTACCAGACAAATCCCTACCCTAAAACCCAAGCTCCTCGCCCAAATGCTCGCAATTATCAACAGGTTCCTCCCCCTCAGCAAAGCGGGTATGATTCTTCTCGTCCCAAGTTTGAGAAGAGGCCTTCGAGAAGCTTTACCGCGCTGGCTGAAAGCCGGACCAAGCTATTCGAAAGACTATCCGCGGCCGGATACATCCACCCTGTGGGGCCCAAGCCCGTGGATGTCAACTCTAAGTTCTACAAACTGGAGCAGAGATGTGCTTATCATTCCAACAGTGTTGGACATGACACAGAAGACTGTATCAATCATAAGCACAAGATCCAGGATCTGATCGACCAGGAAGTGGTCTCCCTCCAGCCTGCGGCGCCGAACGTCAATACAAATCCGTTGCCGAATCATGGGGGTGGAAACATTAATATGATAGAAACAGACGAAGATGAGCGTGAAACCAAGAGGATTACTCCTGTTGCGCAAGAAGACTTGGAAAAGGCTGTCGCTTCTTTAAGCGTCAAGGAAAAGAGGGAGTTCGTCATTCTGACACCTACGAAGGCTGTTGCCTTGGTGCCCTCAAAAACTCTCGCCAAACCCAAGTTTGTCATAGAAACGGCCGTGGCCCAAGGCATGACTAGGTCCGGAAGATGATACATTCCTGATGAGATTGCTCTCGGAGGACAAAATAAAGACCATGCCAAGAGACCAATAAGCGAAGCAGAAGCCGAGGTGTTCTGGAGGAGAATGCAGCCTAAAGATTACTCCATTGTCAAACACTTGGAGAAGACTCCGGCTCAGATCTCTGTGTGGGCCCTACTGATGAGCTCCTGGTCCCACAGATAGGCTTTGACGAAGGCTCTAGATGACACGTACGTGCCCTCAGGTACAAGCAGCGATAATGTAGCTGCCATGATTCATCAAGTCATTCGGGGACACCGCATCAGCTTCTGCGACGATGAATTGCCAGCCGAAGGGAGATCCCACAACAAAGCTCTACATGTCACTGTGATATGCCGCGGAAAGGTCGTCAATCATGTTTTGGTAGATGATGGATCTGGTTTGAACATATGCCCCTTGTCAACATTGAAACAGCTGAGGTTTGACCTCGGAAAATTGCAGCAAAACCAGGTTAATGTAAGAGCGTTCGATGGTGTGCAAAGAGACACATTAGGGGGGGTGAACCTGACCCTCCAAATGGGCCCCGCGGAGTTCAACGCGAAGTTCCAAGTGTTGGATATCGACACCAGCTATAACCTACTTTTGGGAAGGCCGTTCATTCACATGGCTGGAGCCGTTCCCTCCACTCTTACTCAAATGATGAAGATGGTATGGAAAAATGAGGAGCTAGTTGTTCACGGTGAAAGAAGACACTCAGGCAAGCAGATGCCGGTCTTTGACGAGACGCCGCAAGGTTCGGATTTTTACACGGTGGAGTTTGTAAATGCCACCGATGAGAATTTGGCCCCGCAGACCCCCATGTCGGCCGTGTACAGAATGATCGCCACGGTAATGCTGCAGAATGGGTTCGAACAAGGTTTCGGATTGGGAAGAAATTCCCAAGGGATTGTTGAACCTGTTCCGGTCCTTGCTAAAGGATTCAAGTATGGTTAGGGGTACATCCCCATAGATGACGACGTGAAGATGAAGAAGAAAAAGGATCAAGAGTTGGCTAAGCCGATCCCGCATCTGTATAGATCCTTTCCAGTCCGTGAGTATGCAGAGCCTGAAGACTGCGGGGAAGGAATCTGTGACCTTTTCAAGGAGATCAATGCTATCATCGAGGAGGAGGTCGAGCCAGCTGGCATTCGTGATGCAAAACCTGGGGAAATGCTGCAGAATTGGACTTTCACGCTAATCCTGATGTCCCGAACTCTTTGGTAGAAAGGAGTTATTTTATGCGTACTAAAATCGGTGGTTGTCCGGAAGAGGCCCGAGACCCACCATTTCTGCAGTTTTCTTAATTGTTCGAATTTTGAATTTTCGTCGTGATGTTTAAAAAGGCAACATGGCCCTGTGCCGTGACCAAAGTTTGCATTTTTGTTTTAAATGAAAGCCTCCTTATTTTTTACTTTGTTTATTAGTTGCTTGTTGTACTTTATTTTCCTAATTTTGTCTATTTATGATTTCAGTAACATAAGTTACAGACCTGCCAATGTCGTGTCATGTCATGAGCTAAATGAACAAAATGAGACAAATGACGACAAGGTCGACGACTATGAAGAAGGAAATAGGGAACCAGATTATGTTGCAGAGGAATTTCGACAGTTCGGGAATCAGCCTAAACCGAATCTAGAGGAGACAGAAACGGTGAATTAGGGAGATTCGGAATGTGTCAAAGAAGTTAAGATCAGCACCTACCTGAATGAAACTCAGAAGGAGAGTCTGGTTCATTTGCTTGCCGAATACAGTGATGTGTTTGTTTTGGAAGTCGGTGACATGCAGGGGTTCAGTACTGATGTCGTATCTCATAAGCTACCTATCAACCCAGGGTTCGAGTGGGTGAAACAAAAGACTCGAAAATTCAAACCCGAACTGAGTTTGAAGATTAAGGAAGAAATCACCAAGCAAATAGAGTCTTGATTGGTGGAAGTAACGCAATATCCAACCTGGTTGGCCAATGTCGTTCCGGTCGCCAAGAAAGATGGAAAAATCAGGATTTGTGTCGATTATAGAGATCTCAACAAGGCCAGTCCGAAGGATAATTTCCCGTTGCCAAATATGCATATTTTTATTGACAACTGTGCCAAACATGAGATGCAGTCATTTGTGGACTGTTACGCAGGTTATCACCAAATTTTGATGGATGAAGAAGACGCGGAAAAACGACATTCATCACACCTTGGGGTGTATATCACTACAGGGTGATGTCGTTCGGCCTCAAGAACGCCGGTGCCACTTACATGAGAGCCATGACGACCATTTTCCATGACATGATTCATAAGGAGATTGAAGTGTACGTGGACGACGTCATAATCAAATCCCGCGAGAGTTCGGATCATTTGACACACCTGAGAAAATTCTTTGAACGTTTGCATCGGTACAACTTGAAGCTAAATCCCGCCAAATGCGCTTTTGGAGTCCTAGCTGGGAAGTTGTTGGGGTTTATAGTCAGCAGAAGAGGTATTGAGCTTGACCCCAAGGTAAAGGTATTGGAGCAGTCTTAGTATCAAAATCTGGAAAGCACTATCCTATGGCAGCTAAACTACGATTCAATTGCACAAACAACATGGCTGAATACGAAGCTTGTATTTTAGGTTTAAAAATGGCCATCGACATGAATGTCTACGAGTTATTGGTTATTGGAGATTCAGACCTTTTGATTCATCATGTTAAAGGTGAATGGGCTGTAAAGAACCCGAAGATTATACCTTACATACAGTATGTGCAAAATCTGTGTAAAAGGTTTCGCAACATCGAGTTCAGACATACTCCCAGAATACAGAATTAATTAGCTGATGCTCTTGCCACCATCGCTTCGATGATCAAACATCCGGATACTGATTACATTGACCCGCTGGATATAGAGTTGAAAGAACACCCAGTCCATTGTTCACACGTCGAATCGGAACCAGACGGTTTGCCTTGGTATTTTGACATAAAGAGGTACTTGGAGTCTGGGACGTATCCAGAAGACGCTACATCTAATCAGAAGAAGTCGATACGTCGTATGGATCTCAATTTCTTTCTAAATGGAGAAATCCTGTATAGGAGGACTCCAGATTTGGGTCTTTTAAGATGTGTGGACGCTGTTGAAGCTGTGAGGCTTAGTGAACAGATACATGCTAGAGTTTGCGGTACACACATGAATGGGCTTACTTTGGCAAGGAAAATTCATCGAGCCGGTTATTTCTGGATGACTATGGAGAATGACTGTTGCAAATTCGTGCAAAAATGCCACAAATGTCAAGTGCACGGCGATTTGATACGGGTGCCACCTCACGAACTTAACGCTATGAGTTCACCTTGGCCATTTGTAGCTTGGGGAATGGATGTCATCGGTCCTATAGAGCCGGCCACTTCTAATGGACACAGATTCATTTTGGTTGCCATTGATTATGTCACCAAGTGGGTGGAAGCAGCCTCTTACAAGTCGGTAACCAAGAAAGTGGTGGCCGATTTTGTCCGCAACAATCTGATATGCAGATTTGGAGTTCCAGAATCCATCATTACTGATAACGGCGCAAATCTCAACAATCATCTGATGAAAGAGATATGTGAACAATTTAAGATTATTCATCGAAAGTCAACTGCTTATCGCCCTAAAATGAACGGAGTTGTAGAGGCCGCCAACAAGAATATCAAAAAGATCTTGAGAAAAATGATTGACAAACATCGAGGTTGGCACGAAATGTTACCATACGCTTTACTAGGTTATCGAACGACGGTCAGAACATCGACTGGTGCTACTCCATACTTACTAGTATATGGAACCGAGGCAGTCATACCTGTTGAAGTCGAGATACCGTCATTGAGGATCATCCAAGAAGCTGAATTAAGTAACGCCGAATGGGTTAGTAAACAGATTGATCAACTAGCTTTGATTGATGAGAAAAGAATGGTCGCCGTTTGTCATGGCCAGTTGTATAGACAGAGAATGACTCGCGCTTTTCACAAAAGAGTAAGAGCCAGAAATTTTGAAGTTGGTCAGTTGGTTCTTCAGCGTATTTTTCCTCATCAAGACGAGTACAAAGGAAAGTTCGCGCCAAACTGGTAGGGGCCTTACATGGTTCGTAAAGTATTGTCTTGAGGTTCTTTGGTCCTATCAGAGATGGATGGCGCTGTATGGCCCAAACCTATCAACTCAGATGCTGTCAAGAGATACTATGCGTGAAGTTTCATTTTTGCATTTTTTGTTATTTACTTGTAATCGTTCTGTTTGCTTGTATTTGTTCAATTTGAATTCTTATCCCTCTTGTAATGAACTACGTCTGACCTGAATTCTCGTGAACGAGATATGTAGGCGGCCTATTTCGGCTTCGGTCACCCCATCTATCCCCTTTAATTATTTCTTTGTATCTGAACTACGTTCGACCTGAATTGTCAAGAATGGGATACGTAGACGGCCTTTGTCGGCCTCGGTCGGTTTCTTTGTAAATTTTATTCTTGTTAACCTTTAAGGGGAACTACGTTTGACCGGATTCCTGCCTCAGCGGGATGCGTAGGCGCCACAAGGGTTCGGTCATATCTCTCGTAAGTTCTATTCCCCCTTTGCAATTAGACATGGATAGAATTTTTGAGAGGGACTCAAAAATTCTCCAGAAGAAGTTTCTTCCTCAGCAAGTCAAACTAAAGACATTTCGAGATCTGCAACTGGGACAGAATTTTTGAGAAGATCTCAAAAATCCCGCGATCTGTTCAGTTTAAGTAGAAAGATAAGCAAGACTGTAAACTGGGATAGAAATTTTGAGGATGGCCTCAAAATTTCGTTAGAATCTTCCCTACAAGTCCTGAGTGCCTCTGAAACTCATCAGCGAGTGTCAGATTCAAAGGAGCTCGTTAAGCCTGATATGACATGACTTGGCAGTGACTTTTTCAACATACTATTTCTTAAAGATTTTTATTTCTCTTAAAATTTCCCTTTTATGTTTTCATTTGTTTTGGCATAAGATATTTTTTCTTATCTATCAAGAGTCGAGAAATCGGGAAATCAACCGGAGATATCAAGACAAGGAGCAAACAACTGAAGGAATCGACACAGATCAGTATGTTTTTAAAAACTGACAATTTTTCTGTGGATGCAGGTTTATAGATTTGCTTTGAAATCGGCCGAATTCTCCCGACGGATGAATACGGAGAGCTCCCAAAGAGAAGAAAACTATCTCCAAAACCAGTGATTTTACTGAGAGTAGGAGGCAATTCGTATTGCTTGTGTCAGGATGCTTGTGAATGTGTTTGTTTCTTTCAAGCCATTCCTAACAATATGAAATTTACAAAAGTGTCTAGCCAGATTGAATGGTGAATCAAACAGGAATCTCAACGAAGATTTCACGATTTCTTTAGAGGACGCTATTTGCATTACATTATCAAAACAAGATAGTTATTGTCAATCAAGACGATGCATTACCCCAGAAAAGACAGTTATTGTATTATTATTTTATTATCGACCAAGTCGATATATTATTTGGAGTTCACCTTGGCCATTTATAGCTTGGGGAATGGATGTCATCGGTCCTATAGAAACGGCCACTTCTAATGGACACAGATTAATTTTGGTTGCCATTGATTATTTCACCAAGTGGGTGGAAGCAGCCTCTTACAACTCGGTAACCAAGAAAGTGGTGGCCGATTTTGTCCGCAACAATCTGATATGTAGATTTGGAGTTCCAGAATCCATCATTACTGATAACGGCGCAAATCTCAACAGTCATCTGATGAAAGAGATATGTGAACAATTTAAGATTATTCATCGAAAGTCAACTGCTTTCTCCCTCAAATGAACGGAGCTGTAGAGGCCGCCAACAAGAATATCAAAAAGATCTTGAGAAAAATGATTGACAAACATCGAGGTTGGCACGAAATGTTGCCATACGCTTTACTAGGTTATCGATCGACGGTCAGAACATCGACTGGTGCTACTCCATACTTACTAGTATATGGAACCGAGGCAGTCATACCTGTTAAAGTCGAGATACCGTCATTGAAGATCATCCAAGAAGCTGAATTAAGTAACGCCGAATGGGTTAGTAAACGGATTGATCAACTAGCTTTGATTGATGAGAAAAGAATGGTCTCCGTTTGCCATGGCCAGTTGTATAGACAGAGAATGACTCGCGCTTTTCACAAAAGAGTAAGAGCCAGAAATTTTGAAGTTGGTCAGTTGGTTCTTAGGCGTATTTTTCCTCATCAAGACGAGTACAAAGGAAAGTTCGCGCCAAACTAGCAGGGGCCTTACATGGTTCGTAAAGTATTGTCTGGAGGTGCTTTGGTCCTGTCAGAGATGGATGGCGCTGTATGGCCCAAACCTATCAACTCAGATGCTGTCAGGAGATACTATGCGTGAAGTTTCATTTTTTCATTTTCTGTTATTTACTTGTAGTCGTTCAATTTGCTTGTATTTGTTCAATTTGAATTCTTATCCCTCTTGTAATGAACTACGTCTGACCTGAGTTCTCGAGAACGAGATACGTAGGCGGCCTATGTCGGCTTCGGTCACCCCATCTATCCCCTTTAATTATTTCTTTGTATCTGAATTACGTTCGACCTGAATTCTCAAGAATGGGATACGTAGGCGGCCTTTGTCGGCCTCGATCGGTTTCTTTGTAAATTTTATTCTTGTTAACCTTTAAGGGGAACTACATTTGACCGGATTCCTTCCTCAGCGGGATACGTAGGCGCCACAAGGGTTCGGTCATATCTCTCGTAAGTTCTATTCCCCCTTTGCAATAGAACATGGACAGAATTTTTGAGAGGGACTCAAAAATTCTCTCGAAGAAGTTTCTTCCTCAGCAAGTCAAACTAAAGACATTTCGAGATCTGCAACTGGGAAAGAATTTTTTAGAAGATCTGAAAAATCCCGCGATCTGTTCAGTTACAGTAGAAAGATAAGCAAGACTGTAAACTGGGACAGAAATTTTGAGGATGGCCTCAAAATTTCGTTAGAATCTTCCCTACAAGTCCGGAGTGCCTCTGAAACTCATCAGCGAGTGTCAGATTCAAAGGAGCTCGTTAAGCCTGATATGACATGACTTGGCAGTGACTTTTTCAACATACTATTTCTTAAAGATTTTTATTTCTCTTAAAATTTCCCTTTTATGTTTTCATTTGTTTTGGCATAAGATATTTTTTCTTATCTATCAAGAGTCGAGAAATCGGGAAATCAACCGGAGATATCAAGACAAGGAGCAAACAACTGAAGGAATCGACACAGATCAGTATGTTTTTAAAAACTAACAATTTTTCTGTGGATTCAGGTTTATAGCTTTGCTTTGAAATCGGCCGAATTCTCCCGACGGATGAATACGGAGAGTAAGAGGAGAAAACTATCTCCAAAACCAGTGATTTTACTGAGAGCAGGAGGCAGTTCATATCGTTTGTGTCAGGATGCTTGTGAATGTGTTTGTTTATTTCAAGCCATTCCTAACAATATGAAATTTACAAAAGTGTCTAGCCAGATTCAAAGGTGAATCAAACAGGAACCTCAACGAAGATTTCACGATTTCTGTAGAGGACGCTATTTGCATTACGTTATCAAAACAAGATAATTATTGTAAATCAAGACGATGCATTACCCCAGAAAAGACAGTTATTGTATTATTATTTTATTATCGACCAAGTCGTTATATTATTTGGAGGTCATCTTGCCGTTATGATCAACACAGACGATATAGATATTCATGAATTACGAGTTAAAAATCATGCATTGAGGAAAACCATGTATCGCGGAAAATCATGCATTGAGGAAAATCATGCATCGCGGAAAATCATGCATTGAGGAAAACCATGCATCGCGGAGAACCATGCATTGCGCAAAATCATGCATCGCGGAAGTCATATACTGCAGAAATCATGCATCGCGGAAAAGTTATGCATCGCGGAAAATCATGCATAGCGGGAAGTCATGCATCGCGAAAAATCATGCATTGCGAGTTAACAATTATGCGCGACGAGAAGACTTCCTGCCTCGTCAAAATTTATACATCGCGAGAAGATTTCACACCTCGCTGAAATTTAGACATCGCGAGAAGAATTCATACCTCGCTGGAATTTATGCATCAGGAGAAGAATCCATGACCCGTTGAAAATCATGCATCGCGGAAAATCATGCATTGCGAGTCAACAAATATGTGCGACGAGAATATTTCATGCCTCGTCGAAATTTATACATCGCGAGAAGATTTCATACCTCGCTGAAATTTAGACATCGCGAGAAGAATTCTTACCTCGCCGAAATTTATGCATCACAAGAAGAATCCATGCCTCGTTGAAATTTGCACATAGCGAGAAGATTTCATGCCTCGCTGAAAGTTATGCATTGCGAGAAGATTTCATACCTCACAGGGATTTACGTATCGTGGGAAGATATTCATGCCCCGCAAGAGGACATACACGGATAAAGAATGGGAAATGTTTATCCTAAGAGCAACACTTATCCATCGGCCTCGACCGCATTCCGTTATTTTGATAAAAGTAAACATCAAGAAGAGCATCGAAGATGACGACAAAAGAAACAGCAATATCGCATCGGCATTTATTTATTTGTTTTGACATCAAGTATAAAGTACATTTGAAGATTATATTGCAAAACACAAGTCATAATCTTTATTTGCTGGACGTCAGACCGATCGAGTCGACGTCGAATATTGAGGAGAACAATGAAGTGTTGACATGGTTAAAGACACTGTCTCCCATACTAATTGCATTTTTTAAGCTGACGAGTTTTATCTCAGTCTTTGTCGAGAGCATCCAAAAGGATGAATTCTCCAAAAACCACAGGTGCGGACGACATCAAAAAGGATGCAGCACAACGTGGAACTTTTTCTTAGCAGCGAACTGGGACACAGTCCAAAGAGGAATGTCAAACTCTTAGGACGCGAGCAGAGGAGCGACTTCCACCACAATCGAACCACCTCTATCGAAGCATGCGGGTCTTTCTTTAATTCTGTTAGTTTCAGTCTCACCTCCGGGAGTTTCGATTTATCGGAAGCAAGTTTCCAATCTGAGTGACAATGCGCCAAGAACTTTGGAAATTATGTCCGTGTAAGTTCTTAATTATGGGTGTGAAGCGCGCCACAATCATGGCTAAGAGGTTACAAGCCTCCTTTTCATACTCATTTAATTTGTCACTTGTCCAAAACCTAAGGTTATCTAGCATAATATATTTCCTATTTCCATTGATCGAGTCGAACTACACACAGCCTGATTTCGAAGGTTTAAGGATATGTAGGCGGATTCAATGTTGAAGACTCGGCTGTATTCCAACATTCGCTCTCGAATCCTATTCTCGAGCATTTCGATACCTTCATAATTCGGTGTCGAGGTGGTTTTTGATTTTTTCAAAATCATGCGGTAAATCAAGCTTATCGAACTACAAGTGGCCTGAATTCTCATATAGCCTGAGATATGTAGGAAACCTGTTTCAAGGGTTCGTCCATAAGTCCCAAACCTTTTGTCGATTCCTTCCTTTAAAAAATGAATGGGGTTGGTCAAAATTGGTTTGGTCAATTTCATTTTCCTCGAGTTGCTTGCATAAACCCAAGTAAAATGAGGGACAGTTGTTGACACCCAATTTTGACCCACGTCGGTATAAATTAATTATCGAGCTTCGTAAATTTTCCAAACGATTTAAATTAATTAGTTTTATAAATTTTGCGAAAATATAATAATATTGCATGAACTTTATGTTACTTCGGATACTTTTTATCATAACTTTAGATAATATATATGTTTACATGGTTATGTATATAATTAGTATATTTCATGATTACTCAAAAACCATCTCAAAAATATTTTAATTTTAGTAAGCATCTTAGCTTAGTTTAAATTATAATTATACCCTGAATCGCTTTTTATAATTATATTACTAAAACAAAAAAAAAAGGGGAGCTCGTTGATTAATTAATACAAATTCATTTTTTACTTAAGGTTTAGCCAATTTTTATTTTATTAGCTAAAATTGGCCATCTTTTAAATCTAACCCATTATCCTTTTAATACATAAAGAACCAGATTTGGGCCTTCCATCCAATATTCAGGCGGCGCATTTCTTTACTTCTTCCTATTCCAGCCCACTTCAACCTTTAAAAGAATAGCCTAAAATCCAAATTTCAGCGGCCCATTCCTTTAATTAATTCCCAGCCCTACATATTTCGACCCAACCCAATTCCCTTTTAATATCCTAAATCCCTAACCCGACCCAACCCAACTTCCCCCCATCCCTTTCTAATCCAACCCATTTCCCTCGACCCGCCCCAGAACCCAAATTCCCCCCCTTTTCCCTTCCTTCTTCCCCTTTCCCTCACCAAAATTCCCCCAGGACACCCACGCGCCCCCCCCCCC